>NW_015622860.1:0-48023 GCF_000835515.1 Exophiala oligosperma
GTGGTCCAAACAATGCGTGGTGGGCGAATAGCCTGGCAGAACTTCCAATTCATCGGTTATGGTGAGCCTCGACCGCATCTGGACCACCGGACACGTCTTTCTACGATCAGTAGTGAGGCGATGACACAACTTTACATGCCAACGAATCAAGATTCTTGGGCAAGCACGCAAAAGAAAATCCACAGCCTCGATACCCAACTGGTGGATTGGGAGCAAAATCTCCCAGAAGACCTTAGTCTAGATAGCGGAATGGCTACCAACGACGACCCTCGTGCAAAGATCGACTTGCTCTTATATTACTGCAGTATCAAGATGATCATACACAGGCCTTGCCTATGCCATATCTATATTCCAGCCGAGTCGGAAGCTTCGAAACAGTTCAACAGCAACAGCGCCAGGGATTGTGTTCAAGCTGCCTGTGCATTGGTCGACATCCTACCAGAAGACCCGACTGCTCATGAAGCATACCAGCTATTGCCATGGTGGAACCTCCTACACTACCTTGGTCAAGTGCTGAGTGTTTTCATTCTCGAGCTTTGCCTGAAAACGGAACATTTTGGCGGCTCGGCACCCCTGCTTATCCACCCGGTACGGAAGGCTATGTCGTATTTGTGTTGTCTCACTAGCGGCTCATTATCATCGTACAAAGCGTTCAGAATATTCCGCCAGATGCTGACGGTTCTCAGCTCTCGTGGCGATGGTTTCGACGACGACAGGATCCCACTTGAGCCATGTGTGCCTGAAGGCTGGACACAAAGGCACGAGACAGCGCTCATGGACGCACTTAGACCGTTGAGAGTACATGGAACTCAAAATCGACTTGGTGAGATCGAGAAAGTCGAGAAGTAGATTGAGCGAAGGCTTCTACCAGCGCGAGCAAAATTTCCTGGAATGGCTCGTACATACTATACGTCACCCAAACCTCACTGTCGGTTCATTAGATGCATAACCGTTGTCGGTAATGTACCTAAGACATAGTTGCTGGCTCTGAGCTTTCGTCATGACTGTCTCTTCCCAGAAGCCGATTGCCTTCGCCAAGTACGACGTGCGGGAAACACTGAATTCGACGTCGGAATCTCGACGTGAGCACGTTCCACTTCCATCTTTGGACCTGAGCGTGGCTCTGAGCCTCGCCGCTTCAACTCGAGATGACAATCCTGAGCATGCCCCGCCCGTGACTGGTCTTGGTGACATTCGGCCTGAGCAACAAGTAAGTGCTGAAAGCTTCATTTCCCATCCAATCTTAGTTGTTGAATCGACATCAACCAATTCTGAATGTACTACTACTAGTATGTACATTACAGGGTGTAAAGAATATCTCAAGAGCTCCCACCCTTCTTCCCAGCCTCAGATGGATCGACCTTACCATGAGCAAATTCCCCCTTTTGGCTTCCTCCGCTGTTTCCGCTACCTGAGCTGTCACCGCTCGTGCCACCGGTGGAACTGGAATCAGTGTTGGTTCCGCCTCCACTGGACAAGCCACCCTTCTTCCCGGCCTCGCTGGGATCGACTTTGCCGTGGGCGAACTCGCCTGGTGCGCTGCCACCTGATGAAGACATTTCTAAAGAGTTGTACTGTGGCAGACAGAACAGGATTAGCCTACTAGTGCTCAATACTCAGAAAAGCCGTGTCTTCAGCCACACGGGGACAGTCCGCACTCACTAGCTTCGAGTTTGTTTTCTTGGGGTCAAGATGATCCGCGATGCTGTCAAAACTTCTTTGTCGTCGAAGTACTACTTAGTAGGATTAATGAGGGAGAAAGAAAGCTTGACGGTTCGAACTCTTCTACTTATGTACAGCCTTATGTCCTCCGTTTCGACTGTATTCTCCCCCCTCCTTGACCTGATGTCATGAGGTGACGCTGGGTGATGATGACATGAGAAACCGCCTCCCCATCTCATGGGGTCATGATGTAAGGATCCCGACTTCATGAACGCATACTGGAGAAAGAACGCGGGGTATCAAGGGCATTTTCCGGGTTGCAAGGTGTATAGATAGGAAAAGCAGTCATGACATGAGGAGGAAGTACTAATGTACGAGTACTATACGTAGTAACCGTACATACGCATGCATGGTGCATTATTGTCAATGAGGAGACAGGGGTGACAACCAAACCGGTGCAAATTACGCGAGTCATGGGAGTCTGATTATCAAGGCGTCAAGGCATGTAAAAACGAGGTCTAGGCGAAACCGGGATGGCACCTCTTGCGATGGCTTGGCGCATGGTAATCAGAGGAGTACACGTGAGTAGTGAGTCATGTGCCGATAGGACTGCACGTACATAACAGGGCGCTAATGGGTCACGTGATAAAGCTATTATTGTTCGTGCTTGGCCATGAAATCCCACTTGGACGACTAACCACATGATTTAGAAGGCGTTATCTGTCCCTTCGTACTGTCATCACCTGTTTCGTTGATGAGGCAATGCTGGTTCTGCGCCTGGTCACCTTCTGCTTGGAGGCGGCAAGCAATTGCCAATTGGGGTCTTTTGCAAAGTTGAGGCAACGGAAATGCTTCCGAATCCAGGTCTTGTGTCGTCTTCAGGACGAGGGTTTCCCTAGCGTGTGTGGTGCATGTTGCCACCGGCCGGAGTGGAATCTACAATGACCGTGTCGTCGGCCGCCACACCCGGCGAGCCACTTGCAAATACAAGTTGCGGCCCACCAAAATGTATGATAACACTACCTAGTAAGTACTTAAGCCTAAGTCAAACAACTTTATGTGATAACATATCATTGTGAATGTATAGATATACTATTCAAGAGATGGTCTATCGAATGATGTAGGTTATCCAGCACATTGCCACCGAATCACCTGCGCTATCATGAGTGGAAAGTGAGAGCTCTTCCACATACAGTGGTCAGACAGCAATTTTGGTGTGCCATGTATTTTGGAAAGTGGCTCAAAGGTAGAAAAGGCATACCCACATTCTGTCATTGTCATCAAGTGCAATGAGTTATCCGAGCGTCTGACCTGGTTCCGAACAATGGCCTCTAGCGCGACCGGGGGCCTCCAGGCTGGACTTGGAGGCACAAGTGCCAGCCAGGACTAGGCTGATTAGGCTGATCTCACGACCTGCCACATATCCATCAATCGAGAGCAACAAGCCTTCTCGGAAACCAGCTTTTGATCACATCTTGATCTGCGCAACGGTCTACAATCTGGTGGCCAAATTGCTACTCATGACATCGTGGTCAGTCTCGCACAGTCCTGTGTCGCCACTGTTGGTCTATTCTAATTAGCAGTAAATTCGACAGGGGTCATTTGACGGCCAGCGTTATCGGCCTTCGTTCTTGGATCTTCTTTGTTCGTTGCAACTCATCAGCCCCTTGTTTGACGCCACTAGATTGACTATTGTGAAGATTCCCAGATCGCAGCCCGGCGATCTTCTCACGGAGCCGAAAAGGAAAAGCCTGACAACTACAATTGGGGTGAAAAGGCCGGATTAAGCACCAAAACCTGCTTGACTGGGGTACCTAGCAGATTGCTGCTAATGCCCCCCACACTCACAGATTAGAATAGTGGTGAGTAAAATTTCTTTGACGGGTGAAACCCCCTGGCTGTCGCTTGGCCTCAAGTTGCACTACTGATTGTTTGCAAGGTCAGTCCCTGATAGTGCCCACAGAACTCGACTTATGGCTAGCATCAAGTATGTCCCGGACCCGTGCACACCATATCGGTCGCCTGCAGTTTTGGCTGGAAGAATAAACGTCGACGAAGCGTGAAAGCTGTAGATTCGACAGGGTATGATGAAGAAGGGCAACGGTGGTAGCGAAAAGAGTAGTCGCTCCTTATCCGGTGTCAACGGTCGATCTCCACAACTGCACCGTGCGCAGAAGCCGGTAAGCAGAGACTTCACTGGTGTTTGAATGCTACTCAAACAGGGGTATCATTGGTCTTTCCCGTCTTTGAGCCGCACTAAAAGGTGGAGGTCGATCAAAGGTGGAGGTGGATCATGTCCAAGTTTCAACCTTTCCTTATTTTGGTCCGTTGACCGCGGTCGAGGTGCCGTTGAATACAGCCTAATTTTATGCTTGGCCTGACTTCACTTATCATGACAGCTTGGCCGTACATTTTGAGGTTGTACATCTTGGCCATGCCGTCATTAGCCGAGGTAGAGCCAAGACTGACAGTCGACTCGTGCTGTCTCAGCGCACAGGACGTATCGATCTGTCAAAATCTCAAATCCTCACCCACAACTCACCATTGAGTATAAGCCTGGGGAACGCGCAGAGATAGAACCAAGTGGGGCCACTATGCCGCGAAGGTATGTTGCTGGTGAGATTCCACCTGCTTGCTCGCCGACTTGGCGCGAGCTTGCCCAACAACTCCAGCCTCCGATTGATCCTCCGCCTTTTGCGTGGTAGTTGACACAGATATTGTAACTGCGGTGGGCGTTACAGGCGAGTACAGGGATTATTTGTCCACTCGCCGCTTGGACAGGCCAGTACAGATACGTAAACAGCCCACAAGCAAGGATACGACAGGGGTATCACAGGGGGTTTGTCGTAGGTACGCTGTCCTTTCAGCATATCTAACTGAAGGCACTTAGTTTCTGGACGCCACTGTAGTTACGACATCTGTGTCAACCACCAAGTAGCATTACGCTCAGACTGCTGGGCGACTGGCGACATGAGAAGGGATCAATCTTTTCAGGGCTTTGCTAGCGCCGATTACAATCCGGATGGAGACTTGGAAACTGTCATTGGTGCCGCAAGGTCTTCTACGCAGACCAACAGAGTTCTCGGTTGCGGCTATCTTATCTTCAAAAGTCCGTACAGCGCAGAGTTTCGACGCACTTCAACATTACAGCCGAAGCGATGATTGAGGGCATGAGGTCCACTTTGTAAGTACCACTCTTTCCTCTCACTATTAGGGTGTCTGAACTAGTTCATAACCTGGTTGCAGGACTTATGGCCAATGGCAGCGAGAAACTCAGTAAAACTGTGGGGTGCATCTATTGGATATGAAATGATATGGGCTGGGGATGGTCCTAAGGACCAACACTCTACTTAGAGTAGGGGAGAACCTAGTGCCGTGACCTGGGTCTATGGATGGTCCTGCCTGTCAAATGCACACAACAACACTGCACTGGTCCAAGGGTCCCCTGGTGGACTCCCCTGTCCAGCGAGTGATCTATCTGGTAAGCCTGCTGTGTTTCCAATGGCTATCAGAAATCTCCGACATGGGGGCTGTCCTGGACTGTGCGCATTTATTGTGTTCATGTCAGGCTCCCAATAGCATTGCTAGACGAGGCGTCCCAGAGGACCCAGAGCACTCTTTTGATCTCCTCAGCACGCGGGCAAAGACTATACTAAATCCCAAGCATGCATGCCACGGCCCAAAGATTGACTGAAGGTAATCACAATAGCCTCTGCAATCTTGCATTGCATACGAGCGTTGATTGTCGGAGGCGCTGCAAGGTATATAATACAGGTCAAGTTCCTCGATTTTCATTCTTCCTTCATCTGTATTCCTCCATCCTCTTTACAGACCACGGGCCACCTGTTCCCGGGGGTTGATTTTGTTTGGCACTACCCGAGTGCACCCTCTTCGCGATCATGAAGTGGTCAGACTCACTAGCCATGAAGGCTGCGTTGGCTGTCCTCGCAACTGGCGGAGTTCTAGTGAACCCTCTCACAACGATTGATCCTTGCCCTAGTGCTTCCGGCCTCAGTCTTGCGCCGATTACTGTTACTGCCCAGTTCCAACCTGTCTCTACTTGTGTCCCTACTACTGCTTGCATCAAGGGCAAGTGTACGACAACATATCCATTCACAACGTACCCATACGTCTCCACTGTCGTTCCTTACGCATGGAATGGAACTACAACGCAGGTCACCACTGTAACTGACGTGGCACAACCCTTCAGAGTCTCTGAATACCTCGAGACCGTGACCCAGATTACGGCCTTCCCCACTCCCACTACTCATCATCGGGCCTGGTTTAAGGCAAACAAGAAGAGACCAACAGCCACGAGCACTACCGTCTACGAAACTGTAACTCGACGAGCGATGGCACCATTCAACAAGATCGGGCCACTACCTATCCCAGGTTGGGAAGGCAGTGGGCTATGCGAAGAATGCGAACACTCTCAACTCCTGGATGTTATTGAATGTCGATCTGGGATCAACGCAGGGAAGGCATATAACGGCTGCGTTCAGTGGGAAGAGACTCTGGTTGTGCTGCCTACACGGTCCTCAACAGTTACAACCGAAGCACTCTGCTCAAGTCAGGGCAAGGTACCTCATGCTGGTGTTTACACTTGGACCTTTCCTCAAAGTGCTTCGCCAGTGACTGTTACCGCTCCTCCAGCAACAGTCACGGTAACTGTCAATAATCGACCAAGCATCTCTGTGGCACCACAGCAGGTCCAAGTCATACCTGGGCAGCAATGGGATGCCTACGTAACCAGGTCTTATTCCGGCCCCACCACTTTCAACTTCAAGGTCTACATCACAAAGGTCATCGTCTTCAATATCCCACACTTCACGCGACCTGCTTCTAGCACACGGCAGGTCTCCATTCCCACGGGCTCTTCTAAAAACAATGCAGGCAGCTCGTGGCCTTTGCCCGAGCAAGACCCTTACTACGCCAATCCCCAAGCTTGGGATGATTGGTACCCTTCGAGCTCCTCTTCTGTTGCACCAATCAGTGCAAGCACAACTTCAAAGCCCACGGCAAGTGTTGGCCCTATCGGAGTGAGTACCACAACCACTTCTTCAATCTCCAGCACTACGAGGACCGGCATATCGCCTTCCACAACAGTCTCGGTCGGTTCCAGCAGCGCTTCGACATCGTCAGGTAGCTTGAGTAACAGCATGTCGTCATCGACGACAATCTCCGTCGGTCCCATCAGCGCTTCGACCTCAACTAGCAGTACCCGCGTGAGTGCTTCGTCATCGAGCTCTTCATCTTCAGGTTCTTCATCACCAGGTTCTTCATCTTCAGGCATGCCTATGTCTACCAGCGCTACCACCAGCGCTTCCGGTTCTGCGAGCACCACTGGGACTGGCTTTATCTTGACGATCACTGCGACTGCAACAGACTCGGCTTTGCGTGCAAGACAAACTACCTTGCAGTATCTGGGATTTTCGAACAACAGAGGAATCGCGGTCGAAGACAGGGCCTCTGCTGCGTTAATATTCAATGGTAATGCGCGCAGCTTTGTCTCTGAAGGCCTGTATCTAGGTACTCCGGACACGGAGGAGTACACTCCTGTTGAGCGCACGCCAGCTTTCCCGAATGGCTTCCACGTCTGGTTCTTCGCGGGCATCTACGCGCAGTTGCAAGGTACCGCAGGATTTTGTCTGGATCATGATGGCCACATCAGTGCTTTTACCGTCCCTCAGCTGTGTGACAATCCTATATCGCTTATCAACAACCGTAAGTCTGTCTCCTGACAACTACACTACATTCTAACCGAGGTTTTTAGCGTCAGCGTCAGCCAGCTCTACTAGTAGCAGCACAGCGATATCCGGCAGCATCAGCACCACACTTTCATCTGCTACTTCGATTTCGACTGTCACCTCGACATCTTCAACTTCCCAGAGCATTACCTCAACCTCGGTATCAAGCATTGCTGTGTCTTCTTCCGCATCAAGCAGTGCTGGGGGACCTGTAAGTGGAAGTACTTCTTCAACCTCGCTTTCCTTATCATCGACGACCTCAGCGTCAACGTCGTCATCGGTCGGTCCAATAAGGAGCTCCACGTCAACATCGAGCTTGTCTACGAGCGCATCATCGGCTTCATCCGCTGGTCCCATCGGCGCGTCTGCGTCGACCTCCTCACCGACAAATTCAGTGTCGACTTCATCGCTTGGCTCTACGGCAACCTCCACGTCTTCATCCATAAGCTCGGTTTCGGCTTCGTCACCCGTCGGTCCCATTGGCGCCTCGACATCGTCCTCAAGCTTGGCATCGACCACATCGGCAGTGATGACGCCCAGCAGTTCTTTGTTGTCCACAACCTCAAGAACCACAACTTCTGGCCCAGTAACTACATCTACAGGGGCACCGATCTGCAATCTCAACGCCAATATCTGTCTGGGTTCCCAACTGATCACTGCGAATACCGTCGCTACTAGTGGCTGTCCCCTACTGGGCGGACTTCTCTGCACCGCCAATGACTTGTTAGCGCTGGTACCTGAGCTTCTGGGCTCTAATGCTAACGTCGCGTCTGTCATCATTGCAAACAACCAAATTCTGGGCTTGAGTGTCACTCCACAACAGTTGCAAGTTGCTCTTCTTGATGGTCAACTGAACTCTCTATGCACAGCGCTACAGACTACAAGCGTGGTCATCAACGATCCAACTTGCCCGTCTACGCCAGTACCCGCCTCATCCGCAAGCTCGATCTCGGCTTCCTCATCGATGAGTCCCATCGGCGCCTCGACATCGTCCTCAAGCTTATCATCAACCACATCGGCCATCTCTTCTTACTTGTCCACAACCTCAAGAACCACAACTTCTCTCCAAGCAAGTACCTCCACAGGGGCACCGATCTGCAATCTCAACGCCAATATCTGTCTAGGTTCTCAACTCATCACCGCCAATACCGTCGCTACTATTGGTTGTCCTCTACCCGGTGGACTTATTTGTACCGTCAATGACTTGTTAGCGCTGGTGCCTGAGCTCTTGGGCTCGAACGCTAACGTTGCATCTGTCATCATTGCAAACAACCAAATCTTAGGCCTGAGTGTCACTCCACAACAGTTGCAAGTTGCTCTACTGAATGGTCAACTGAACTCAATCTGCACAGCTCTGGGGACTACAAGCGTGGTCATTAATGATCCCACTTGTCCGTCTGCTCCAGTGACCTCTAGTACAACGTCTTCTACTGGTCTACTGCCGACCAGCATTTTTCCCACTAGCCTTCTCCCAACGAGCATCCTACCGACGAGCATCCTGCCGACGAGCATCCTGCCGACGAGCATCCTACCGACGAGCATCTTTCCCACCAGCATTCTACCTACTAGCATTCTGCCTACCAGCATTCTGCCTACCAGCATTCTACCTACCAGCATTCTACCTACCAGCATTCTACCTACCAGCATACTGCCTACTAGCATCCTTCCAACAAGTATCTTGCCCACGAGCATCCTCCCAACGAGCATTCTCCCAACGAGTATCCTCCCAACGAGTATCCTCCCAACGAGTATCATACTTTTGCCAACTACGACTCTTCCCACCACCTTGCGTACGAGCACTACTACTGCTAGAACTTCGACGACCACTACGACTGCCCCCAGCACTCCCTCTTGTGGGGTTCAAGTACAGCTTTGTGCCGGACAGACACTTCAAAGTGTCGGACTGAGTCAAGTGACCTGCAACAGCGGAATTCTTGGAGTCGTTTGTTCCCTAACGCAGGTTCTCCAGGCTGCGACAAATGCATGTGTTGGTAATTGTCAAATCATTGGAAGGACTGGCGCACTTGGATTGAATTTGAACCCGCTTACTGGGATTCAATCCATTCAGTCTGTTCAAGCGGCGGTCGCCAACTACCCGAACTGTCAGCCTGGGGGTCCGACGGTTACTTTGAGTGAGCCAACATGTCCCGTTACGTTGTTCAAGCGTGGGGCCAGAAGCTATCGCGGATATTAGCGGGAGAAATGACGAGAAAGACGTCGGTATTGGGGACATTCTTTTAACAAGGCTTGGTGTTTCACTTCTTGGGAGGACATTGCAACACTGAATGTAATATATTTTCATACTCTTCATACACTTCATACACTTTCATCAATGCATAATTGTGTAGGCTATCGGCACAATATAACCTCAAGTATTGTCGTTACTGATTTGTTGCAACGTAAAATTCCGACTCTCAGCTGAAATAATTCACGTATAGAAGTTGAACTGCAATGCAGGTTCCAGCAAAATCAATTCTATATACTAGAAGAATATGAGTTGTGTGCACCATTATCTCGCCGGCAGCACTTCAGAATACCAGACCCGACCTCAGCCCCTGTCCACTAAAGTATTGGCGCGCTGGCCATTGGGGAGTTACGGTCGCACAAGTTTTGAACTTTGGGATCCGTCACAAATGTGCATGTGTCAAACTTTGTGATCTGCCCACTATGTAAACGCCGGAGTACAGGAGACGCCGTGGGATATTGACTAGCCAAGAAAAAATCGTGGTGCTCATGTAAGAGTGTCCGGTGTAGTGCAATGAGTGCCTGCCACTGTTCGTTGGAAAGCTCGGTTGTCGTTTGAGACTGTTGCTGGCATATTTCGACGCATTTCTTCTCGACCATGACGAGGCCGGCATATATACCTTTGACCTCATTGACTAGTCGTTTGCGAGATTGGCCTGGTCTGGGCTGCAGAAACATCTTGGGATACTCCACAAATGGACCATCCTGGGCACAGCCCATTGGGTGGAGGGACTCGACATCAACGCCATTTCCAAACTCATGCTCACGGGCCGAATTGACAGCAGGGTGGTGTTTCTTGTTAAGCAGGCGGGCCTTCACAGCGGACAGCCATGTAGAGCGACGTATAATATTCGATGGCTGATGACCAGGTGGCTGTTCATGTCGCAAGCTCAACCGCTGAGATACGTTGCTGGGTTCTTGCTTCACATATGGTGGCTGACATGCACCTGCATCCATATTGTATCTTTTGGATGTAGAAGACTACCTTGGAAGATGCTTATCCTTCAAATCTACTTACCAGATTCAGAGTGAGACTCGGGGCTAATGGGAACCCCTACGTGTAAAGACTATTTCGAGCAGACAATTAGTTGTCCTTTGGTTATGTCGTGCACGGGCCACAATTACCTCGACGGATTTGTGGCCCGTGCGCTCCTACTCAAAGTTTTCGCTCCTCATCCCTCCTCTATTATCGTTCGGTGCCAGTGGCTGCTAGCGAATGCTTTCTGGAGCGACTTGAGGTATCGTAGAGACCTCGTCAATCCATGCAGCCACGGAGTTGAGGGCGTATCAATAGCGCTGCGGATCGATCGCCGTGTTCGGCGGCACCATGGTCCAGTCGTGCACGCAGGGTGTGCGTACTCCAAGAATCATTCCCCGCAGCCACAAAGGCGTCTCGTCAGGCAAGTCAACAGACATTTGGGTCCGCATTTGCGCAAATCACGCGTTGCGTGGTAGATCGCTGCTCAACAGAGCCATACGACCTGTTCGTAGGACACGCTGGAACACAGGAGTACTCCTGACTGTATATTAGGCGCGGTTTAAATTATGGATGATATCTCCCTACCCCGCCCGCAGAAACCTCAAGGAGGGGTTATCTCGTATATTTCGTTCCCAGGGGCCTGGAAGAGTCAGGTGAGGGAAAAATATTGTTTAATGGCGCAGTGTGCCTTTCTCCCATATCCAGCTTTTATGCACATTCGAGTCGACATGGTGCAATTCGGTCTTCGAGAAGGCGACGTGATCGACTTGAGGTACCTTTCGCCAAATGCCTGCGTCCTCCCATGATAGGGGTGTCATGCCTCATGCATCTTCTAATGAGACTATCTGCCGTCAGTATTTGACGCCTGAGGAGGCAGATCAAATTCACCAGCAATTTCACGATCCCAATTTCAGCCAAACCAGGCAGGTCCTATGGACTGGAGTAGAGCGGGGACTGGCAGAACAGTGGGCTGATCAACGCGGAATGCAAACATTGACGATGGCCATGGGATGTCTGATGCAGCCTGAGCATCCTTCCTGTTTAAGAACCAAAAAATCGAACGACGCATGGAGTCGGTACGTGAAAGGGGCTTCGGCGATCTTTGCTCACTACGCGGCACAAGGTCAAGCAATTACGGTGCTCTCACCACCCCCTCCAGATCGTTTTCATCCCTCCGGATGGACCAATTTCCAAATCATCGAAGAACCCATTTTGAAAGGGCAATTTGGGGGTTCTCCCGTGGGGCGGATTGAATTGGTCCATCCGGGAGTTCCAGGAGCAGAGGACTTCCGGTACGAATTGTGGCCTACCGATAGGGGGTTGTCATGGATGGAAAAGTTTGGTAAGGTTCCGGTCAAAAAGGTAGCCTGGAGACAGGTCACGTTGCGTCTGTATCGACCGTCGGGGTTAAATTCTCAAGAATTCATGAGATATTGCGACACTTGCTCTGACAAGATAGCGCTGCAATCGAGCGATGGAAAGAAGTTGCTTAGTATTCTCAGTGAGCTATCTCGCATTGAAGATCGAGAAATGGTGGCAGTCAGAAAGCAAATAACACAGACGCCAGCAATGCCACGTCAAAAGGAGGCGAAGAAAAAACCAATACCTTTGGCAGTAACTGGGGAATTCATGGTGTCGATCACCTCGGCAAAGAAGAAGGAGAAGAAGAGTCAAGCCAAAAAGAGCAAGAAGCCAGAGCCGGCAGCTAGGAAAGTTGCAGGAAAAGGGACGAAAGCGACCGTTAACAAGGTGACCAAGACAAAGGCAGGAGCTAAGAAGGCGGCAAAGATGGTGATTAACAAGGCGACTCCTACCAGAGACCTAATCGAAATGAGGCAGAATGAACACGAGAGAAAGAAAAAGAAACCCAAGACGAAGACAAACAATGCCAAGGCTGGAAAGCTCTGAGTAACGTATCCACGCCGGTTCATCCAGCACTGAATTTGGACCTCTCCATAGTCCATTGCTACGGTATATCCGGACCTGAGCAATTCGCTGATTCCCAACTTCAATGATCAACGAGACACTGAAAAGGTCTTTGAGGGCAAAGTCCTCACCAACAGCCGGTCGTTGTGTTAGCGGCCGGGCCTTCGCACTACATAGTGTTCTTGGCATTGGGTTGAGAAAGTTGCAATGTGCCATCAAACGGTAGGGCGGTTTCTGGAATGACTGTACGGATGTGTCGACACAGGTTGCCATCGAAGGGGATAGTGATGGAACCCGGGCATCCTTTGATGATTGCAAGCGCAGCCATCGTTTAATTACTACCAGCCTAGGGGATGAGTTTCCGCCTGTTCCGCGCCGTGGCAAACCAGCATATCCAAGTGACACTTGGCGCTGATATGTCTATGAGATATTTAAAGCGCGCAAGACATTTCAAAGCTTCGCAGGCGTTACCTGAGGAGACTTCTGCCTACGGAGGAGAACTCTATATTCCTCACAAGCAGGCATCAACCACTTCAAAGTCATGTCTACGCAGCAAGAAAGGCGGCAGTGGACGACTGTTGTCTTGACGTCCACATTGGCCAGCAGGATTCTAAGGTCCATCTCGGAAAAATGATCATCGAGAGCCACCCATTCAAAGTTTCACGCAGGGTTCGGGCCAGTTTCTCTCAAGCACTGAACAGCGTCACCGATTAACAGACTTTCATCATGACGGTTGTTGACACCCCTGGTAGCGTTTGAACCGCACAGCTCACTAAGGTCCTTCCGGTTGTGGCCTGGCCATGCCAAGACAACCCTTTTTCTACCAGCAACCACGCGTTACTGATATCAACACCAGAACGTCGGATCGTGACAGCACTCCGCTCTCAACACCGCAAAAATTTCGAACCGTCATTCTGTACGATGTCGGCCGTCAAGGTATAGAATACACGCTCAAGAAGCTCCTTGATGTCGTGGATGACTATGGTTCACCCGGCAGGCACCGGGCCGCCAAATCGCGCAAGCCAAGCCAATCGCCTTGGAAGACGATCCGATCCTAGGGAGTGAGAGGCGGCCGCACTCTTTTTGACGCTGGTGCGCATTCACTTCCTTAGCCCCTGGTGAGTACCGATCTTCTACTCTGATTTTGACCTTACAGCCTCTGCTAGGCACTTGGGAGGCGTCGATTTGCCAAAGTATGACGAACGATAACTATAATCGAGTTGGCCGTCAACACGGGTTGATCGAATGCGTCATCTTCAACCCAGGTACAAATACTGTATCTGCCAAATCGATGGCGACTACCGTTGAGGCTATCATGGGCGCAGTATTTTTGGACAGGGGCGAAGAGTCTATGCAAGGTGTCATGGCTCGTCTTGGACTAGATCATCCGCTCCTCAATGTGGTAACGTCTACATCGGCCCTTTTGCGCAAGCTCTCCTCCTGCAGTGTGCCTTATACGGTTGACGTGACATCACTAGGTCTCTTTCGTTGTTTTCACCAGTTCTTCAACCTTCATATTCTAGCATGAACTGGCTAGTGGTGACCACTCCGACAATTAAGCCATTTGGCATCGAGAGCTACTTGTTCGTTCATTCGGGACTATAATGATGGTCTGACATAGGATATGGACGCTTGATATCCAGACTATCGAATTCAAGTCGTCCACTATTACAGCAAAACTCTGGATTCGTCTAACGAACCCTGTGCAGACCGATACCGCACGAACCCGAGTATATATCCTACCATAACGACCTAAGGGAAAGCAACATTTTCATCGACCCGGAGACGTTGGAAGTAAGCTGTCTTGATCGATTTGGAATTTGCCGGGTTCTGGCCGAAGAGCTTCGACAACCATGGTACACGAACATGGTTACTGAATCGGATGAGCGTCTGGTGATGGATCAATTCGAGGCTCTTCTTAAGAATCGAGCGCGGCACAACTCGCCCTGACCGAGGGCACCTCCCAAGTTCGAGTGCAGGCGCCTGGCAATGAATTACGACAAAGTTAATCCTCGTCATATTCCACAGGAGAAAACCGAAACCTTTCCCGTACATGAGGCAACATGTCATCACATCGAATACTCCAAGTTTCCAAACTTTTTGGACAGTAAACGTTGGCTTCTGCGCAAGGTGCTAGTTTCACTTGTGGGAAGCTGTGGAGGACTCTTTTTTGTTGTTGAACACCTGCTCTGTGTTGATTGGTGTGCCCAGGGAACATTCACTTTTCTCGCATCTGACGTGTAACGAGCTTTCGTATCTTACGCGACTTGAACGACGCCCCGAGCTTCTCTCCGCTCTCACGACCTTCGTCGACGAGTTGGGACGACCGGAAGACGGCAATGGCGCATCTTTTCGACAATGCCAACGAGGCCGAAGTGCTCTCTTCCTAGAATTGTTCATCCCAGGTTGAGTCATGATATTTCTACTGTTGCCGATAGCAAAGCCGGATTCAGCTGCGATAACGGGATATTGGTCGTCAATCCACTTCAAAAATGTTTCCCATCGCTTGACCTCTGACTGTGCCGCACGCAACGTACCTTCGCAAAACAGCATGACGTCCTTGGCGAGGTGCATTTCATGACCATCTCGGAGTCTTCTCATTTCTTCCGATTTAGACACCCGGTAAAGATTGTCTTTGGCTAGACGGAGTTCCTGCTGCGCCGTTCTGATGATTGCATTCTTTCTTGTTGACTTGTTCCGGCGTGCCGCTCGTAATCCTTTCTCTGCTGATTCCATTCGTGTTTTCGCTTCAGCCACTTCTTCCTCTGACGCCTTAATCTCGTCGAGTCGGCCATAAATGACGTCTGGATCGGTAACAGCATCAGGCAGTCGTGCCTGAAGGTCTTCAAACTTCTCCTTGTACGTGGACAGATTCTGCTCCGCAAGCTCAATCCTCTTCTTATTCTTGATTGCTCTCAGCCTCCGATAGAAAACCGCTCGAAACTCGTTCCAATCCTCTAGCCGGTTCTGTTCGTGTCGGTCCGCTAGCACTCGGAGGTTCCATTTGCATCCTAGATCTTCTTGACTCTCTCGGATGTGACTTTCGTACTCTTGAAATTTCTTCCGTGGAACGTAAGACTTCCGTATCTTCTCTTGAGTTTCCCGGAACTTCCTCCCCTGGATGAGTTGACAGCGAAATTCGTTGTAATATATCCTTGTCTAGCTCTTCAATATTCCATCCCGCATTTCGAAAATGACCTTTGGCACTCTTCTCCTTCCCTCCTACCATATCTACACACCATTCTAGAAATACCGTAAAACCTTGTCCTGGGTTCTCCTGGTAGACTTTCCAATGCTTTTTGATGAAAGCTTTCAATTCGGCGAAAAACTCCTCAATAGGATTTAGATCCGAAGAGTATGGGGGTAGGTATAGTAGCTTGACGCCGGCAGCAGAACACATCTCCTCGATCCGGTCGCTGCGATGGAAAGACGCATTATCCATGACCAGCACCGAATTGGGCTCTGGGAATTTCCCACAGTGATGGAGGAGCTGCTTAATAAAGTCCTCAAACGTGGCGCTGTCGGTGGTACCCTGGAATACACGCGAGAGCAGGATCCCATCTTGTGAGTATGGAGGCAAGATCTGATACCGCTGACCCCGGTGAAACTGAGTAATCTGAGCTGGTGTGACACCCATAGGGCTTCACCCCGTTCGCCTGAATCCAATCCGCTTGTCGCAGCCAGATTCGTCGACGTAGACCAGTTGATAAGAGCGAAGAGAGGAAATGCTGTGTAGATAGAAATCGCGTAGATCCGCATTCCGCCCTTTCGCTATTGCACGAGCTTTTTTCTTCGACCAATGCGCAGAACGTAGGGTCCTGCTGACAGAGGACTTCGTGACACGAGTCTCGAATTCGTCCCACATATATACAACCATCTCTTCAAGGTATAGGTCGCGCTTTCGAAGGAGATGTTCCAATAGCGCTTCTCGCATGGTGGGAGTGATGGACGTAGGACGCCCACCCCAATTTTGAGGTGCTCTGGTGCTGCCGAAATCACGAAGGTTTCGGCTGATCGCTTTGACTGCGTCAACGCTGCAGTTAGCGGCCTGCCCAATTTGAGGATATGTGAACGCCCCATTTTCAATCACGTGCCGGATCTGTGTATGCTGTGATGCCGAGAGATTGGGCGCCATGTGAGGTGGGTACTCTATCATCGCCTTTGGATACAGTCTTTTTCGAGACCGCTTTGCATTGTGACAACTTTACATTTCGCCCCCAAGTCATGCATGACACATACGGAATAGCGTATCATCTCCAACTGCGAATCACTCACGAGCGTACTTAGGTCCTTCTGATACCACTTTCTCACATTAACCGCCGGTGCCACGCGCAGAGCGACGTCGATTTGGCCAAATTGTACCGTATTATTAAGAGCGCGCTAGAACTGTATTAACGTTCGCGATCTATTAGGCCAAGAACTGACACGTCTACTCGATAATTCCTAGTCGCTATCCTGAGGCTGATCTCGAATACCGAATCCTCTTTCTCTGTATCCTACTATAACACTACCCGATTGTTCAAGGCGCTTTGTCAGTAAAGCTTTTTAACCTGTCAAGGTTTGCACGTCAAGACAGGAACCTCGACGACCGAGGAGAGTTTACAAGAGATGGAACCACAGGCTTCATTCCGCAGCCTGCCTCGCGAAAGCGAGAGTCGCGAGGAGCCAGCTCGCCAAATTGTACCTCCAGAATCTCTCGACATCGCGTCTATCAAGAACGAGGTGGAGACAGTGTTCAGTATGGAACAACACCACCCAGCTGCAGTGGCTGCAGCCTTGGGAAGAGTTCTGGCTGCTATGAAAGACAGCATGGACCGCGTGGACCACATGGACCGTATGGACAACGTCGGGCAATCAGCAGCTGAAATTGCGGCGAGTTTGAAGTACCTGAATTCTGTACTCATTCCTCTGAACGACCTCGACCTTTGGCACAAACAACCTCGCAACGTCTTCAGAGATATACATATGGGCGAGTATACCTTGCTTGGGCTTCTGTCACCACTTGCACTCGGCACATTTCATACCATTTCTTCCGGGCCGGCTGGAATACAGTACCTCCACATGAGGGGCCAGCCGGGTGCCGATGGCGTTCCGGAAAAGGCTATACCTATTGCTGGCGATGATGTTGATGGTGTCAAGAACGAGCTCACGGAAACCAATCTGACAAATTCTATTTCCAGATTCATCCGAAAAGGATATAAGCTTGTGCGTCGGCCTCAGATCGTTTTCCAAGGAATCGAACTGGAGGAGCGGGAAATGATGCTTATTCTCTCCTGCACAACCCCCATTATTGTACAGGACGTGAGGGGTAAAGAAAGCTCGGTATTCATTGCTGGTCAAGTATCAAGGGCTACATTACAATGGCTATGTGACGAGCTCGAAGTGGAATTTGAGTCGAATGAACGAGATTCAATAGCTGAAACTTTTGTACACCCTAAATTTCATAGCTGGCAATCATATGGCAACATGGCTGGTGCCAGACGGAAACACCTGACCAACTCCTGTTGGCGTGACACGGGTACAGATCTCCAAATCTGAGCGTGGTCAAAGGTATTACATCCTCCCGCGTGGCTCGCGGGGGAAAGACAATCAGTGTGATTGCGAGGGGAGGGCTTTTCGAGAAAGACTCTACTGAGCGCCACCCAAGCGCCACAACGCCACTTCAGACATCGAAAAAGGATCCCGCCCGAGATACCATGCCTTGCAAGTCTGGACGAACAATTCCATCGGTAGGGTGTTCGGAGGCTAATGGTAGCAGATTTCGAATTTTGAACCGATGGAATTTCTGGATAACTTCACACAGTATTACTCCCTTCCAACGTACGAGTGTTGATTGAGTGCTTACTCGTGCTTAGATTGTTGCGCAGTAATTGCGTCGCGATCCACGCGGGAGAAGGCGATTGCAAATTCACCGTTCACGAAGCCCTTCTTTCGAAGTCTAGCTCACCATCGCTTCAGAAACTAGTTAAGCCAGGCTGGAGGGAATCATCAGAAGGATGCATTGACTGGAGGCACACAAGTTCCCAGACAGTTGAACGAGTCTTGACATGGCTTTATCTTCGTGACTACCAAAGTCCGGATCCAGTACCCCGAGAAGTTGGAGACCCAGGTGAGACAGGCAGCGGCAGACATGCTTCAGAAGCAAGAGAGGACAGTCAACCAACAGCAGAGAGGTATAAGGGTGTCGACGAAACACCGGTTGAAGTCGAGTTCAACGATGCCCCCATTGATCTAGCAGTCGAGCCAGAGCCCGATGCGGAAGCCGCACCGGAAGTCGCAACGGACGAGCCAGAGCCCGAGGCAGATGCCGTACCAGATGAGCCACAGCCTGAGGTAGGAGCTGCACTGGATGATCCAGCGGCAGAACCTAACCCTCTGGAAGCCGAAGATCCAGAACTCCAAAATGCGATATTCGAATCATGTAGCGTGCGTCCACTGACTCCACTGGGCAGGTGTGCTGGAGTCCCACCCGTTATGACTGCATACAAAACTGCCGCAGGACTTTTTGAGGATCGGGAGTTTTCGATGCTATTCTTCGAAGCTTCGCTTCCCCTTCAGGCGTCTCCGAGGTCGACAAACCATTCTTGAACGCTTGATTCACGGCCATATAAATCCTGAATCTCATCTCTTCTTCGGTTTCTTGAATGTCGCCTGTTCCATTGCTTGAGTAACAGAAGTATCTGGCGTGACTTCCTGGGGGTCAAGAAAGCTCAGTCCGTCGTCATCTGTAGCCGCTGACTCCGAAAGGTGATGGCTTTCCAGACCTTGTGAAAGTCCAGATGATGAAGGGAATTGCAGATCCGATTCCTCGGAGACTTCAAAATGTATATCGGGTGGTATTGCATCGATCGCAGTGCAAAGCCTTTTGAAGTGAACAGGCATCCAGATATCATAGACACTTTTAGTAAACTTGTACGCCGTCCATTTCTCTTTCCCATCAAGTGTGGTAAAGCTGAATTTATGAATGGGATGACGGTAGAACGTGGTCTTTTTACCCTCAATCACAGGGTAGTGGCCATAGATCCTCACAGTCTCGTTATCATGCGAGATGGAAAAGGCGAGGATCTCCCGATGAAGCTCTTTCTCGCGCTTCACGAGCCGGAACAGTTCCACGACTCCTCGAACAGCGAGAGTCATGCTGTGCGCGTTCTGTCGATCAGCCACATCGAGTGCGGCCGCACCGCACTTCACTTCGCTCGAGAAGAATGGGAAGTACATGTACCATGTCCCCATGAAGAAGGAGTTGTCGGTGAGGTCGCCAACGAATGGCTGAAGTTTCTGAAGCTGGGTCTCAGTGAATGCTTCTCGTCGGAAACCCACAGAGTAGTCAGGTTGCGGGCGAGGTTTGGTCAGTGGAATAGAATTATTCCAGCCTTCGTTTACACTTTCAATCAAGTGCCGAAAGTGCCGACTTCCGCGTATGGCAAGGACTTCCGCTGATGGGACAATCAAAAGTGAGATATCTCGAATCACTCTAGCCTCATTCTTGTTTCTTATTGCTTCACAAATCTCTTCGAAGTGGTCATCGGAAAACATCGTATCCTGCGGTACATTTTGTTGTTCGTCAAGGAGCTGTTGGCATAGTCGCTTGCTCTCGTTCGTAGAACCTTGCCCATATTTGCCCATGAAGCTGTCCTTCGTGGCAAGCACGGTCTCATAACGTGCATTTTGGTAAGGGGCACTCTTCTCCTCCCTAGGCTTCTGGTCACTCGGTGTGGTTGAACTGGGTGCGCCAGACTCGCTATCCGATCGCTTTCGGCGAAGCGAGGCTGTGGATTTCTTTCTCGCCAATAAATGGTTCATTTCGCCACTTTCGTTGAAGTATTCTTGCGGCCAGTGGTATGTCTGGGTCCAATGGCTAACAGAATCAACGTCCTGAACTGGGGTTCTAGGACAAGATGTTCGCGGTCGTTTTTGAGAGGGCGCGTTTGATTGTTGTTCAGTATCTCGTTTCCGCTTCGGAGGCTTCGATGGTAGAAGGGTTGGAGGTGGGTGCGCACGCTGTATTGAGTCAGTATTCCATCCCAGAATAACGCTGGCGACTTACATTAGGACTTTTAATGTCGCTGACTGGAGATGGTAGAGGCTGCTCCCTGGCTTTTGGTTGAGTCTCTATAACCTCAATCAAACGGTCCAAACGGGCGCTCCGTCGAGGAGGGTTTTGCTTTTGTCCCTTCTCGATGCCTTGAGGGCGTTTCCCTTTGCTGGTCAGTCGAGTACTGAAGGAGGAAGCGGATAAAAGACCTTGGTGTGGCAGCTTCACGGATTGCCTTCTGTTCTTCTGAGCGGTTACACTGTCTCGTCGTGCCATGGTGCTTGAAATGAGGGTGAAGGAATGGACGGCTTCATGTAGTTGCCAGCGAAGTGCAGTCGCGGTCGGAACTTAAGCGCCCACACTAGGGAACATGTGACATCACCTGAAAGGCGGACGGTTGGGCCACAGGGTTTCTTGGCAACCCCACACGATTGAATGCTAAACCTACCAGGTTGCCTTGAGGCCCCCTTCCCACGTGTGGACGCTCACGATAAGGGAACAACTCCCGCGACCACTTCGCGTCAATGTCACCTACTCCTGTTATGGGCGAGTTCCGCCATCTGGGCGCCAGCTGGGTGCGCCGACTAGAGTTCCCCGGGTGAATGCCCTGTTACCGTCGTTCAATGGTCTGCACCACTCTGCATGGTGCAACCACTTCTTTTCAATCGCGGCTTAGGGACATATTTCCCGAAGGTTTCCGAATCCTTCATGGTGGTGATCCAGCCTCATCGCACCCATACCGTCGGTGATCTCTCTTTCAGCCTGATGGTCTCATCTTGAGCCTCGCTACTTTTCTTCAGCCGAATCACTCTTCGATCCTTCCCACCTCTCTCTTCCTCTCCATAACCTACCTCTCCCCGAAGCGTCCTCATCATGGCCAAAGACCTTCGCTCCCGATCGAGCAGTACCAAGTGGGAGTGGTCTGCGCCCTTCGTCATGAGATGACGGCGGCGATTGCCACGCTGGATGAGGAGCATCAGCAGATTTCAAGCCAAGACAAATCCGACTCCAATAACTATGTGCTGGGTCGAATTCACAAACACAACGTGGTCATTGCCTGCCTGCCCGCTGGCGTGTACGGGACGAACGCAGCCGCCCGTGTGGCCAATGACATGCTGGGGACATTCACGGGACTGCGGTTTGGACTGATGGTGGGGATTGGAGGCGGCATCCCCAACCTGTCCAAGGACCTGGACATCCGTCTCGGAGACGTGGTGATGAGCCAGCCTGACAAAACCTTCGGCGGCTTGAGCAAGTGCAAGTACCACTGTAATTGGGATGATAACATAGGTCCGGCGGTCATTACTGATCCTGTCACTGGGCGACGACAATTGAGCGAACAGTTTGAAAAACATATTTGCATCTATCAAAATTGGACTGTTGGCAAAAGCATTCTTGAGACCTGGCCAGACTTGTCCGGAGAGATCACATTGGACATGACAGCATAAGCAGCATTGCGATGTTCATCGAGGGCTATTGTCTCGTTCAAGGGCCTCAAAAGGTCAGAGCGAGAAGTCTTCGACCAAAAAGCAGGAACGGAAGCAGGAACGTGGCTTCAACTCTTTCTGAGGCGTCTTTCTACAAGACACAATTTCCGGTCACGGTTCTTGCTCAAAACTCCGTATGAATCAGCTATCTTTTCTCCGCTAGAAGTGTTTGATACTTTAACTCCAACATATAGGCATGATTATCCGGATTCGGAGGCTGCTTTATCGCCAAATATGGCCCGCAAACATGCCGCCGGATTCAAGAGGGACTAAATATGATTTTCATCCATCAGAACCTTACGACTCCTATACCGTTTTATACGCTCTATATGTAGAAGATGGCATCGCGTACTTGCTGATGCAGGACGTTGCTGGGCAGTCGCTTGAACGTCTGTGGCCAAGTCTTCAACCGCACGAGCGGTCAATAATCTTGAACAAACTCAGAAGGATCCTCAACGAAATGAGATCTCTGCCGCCACCGTCTCCTCCATTCTATGGGAGTATTTGCCACGGGCCGCTCCCATACTTTCTCTTTTGGACTCCAGAAACACAAAAGACAATCAACGGTCCCTTCATGACCGAGGCGGAGTTATGCTTAGGCTTGGTAGAGAGAGTCCGCCAGATTCATACCGACAATAGTCAACACATGGTTCGTGTCAATTGGTTCCAGAAACATCTTCCTATGTCACTTACAGGCCACCAGCCCGCTCTCACACATGGAGATCTTCAAAAGAAAAATATCATTGTCACTCGAACACATCTACAAAATGGAGATGATGAAGACGATGAAGACGGCTTCGAGCTGACGATACTTGATTGGGAAGATGCAGGTTGGTATCCTGACTACTTCGAATACTTTTCATGCTGACCAAGCTTCAGTTAGGATAACGACTGGCCTCAAATGGTCGAAGTCTTCCTCGACCCATATCCTGTGGAGACGCTTGTCCTAATGCCGGTTTACCATGACATTTTTATGTAGCCATACCAGGTGAATATAAACACTTTGATTGTATCAGTCCGTTCTCACTTTCAGGTTGTACATGGTTGCAGGCTACAGGAAAGGGCTATAACAATTCCGCAGAATCTTGGGATTAGGTGCTGACTGATGGCGGTTCGCAAGCATCAGCCGCAATCAAGCCAACCCCTTCCAACTCCGGGATCACATTTTCTCTCTAGAAAGGGCTTGCGCCTGGATGATCTGGGCAGGCCTTGCAAATTCTCCAATGCTCTCCGTTGCACCGAACTGAGACTTGGCAGCGTTTCCATTCGACTCGACACCCCTGCCCCCGACACCTTCGGATTGTATGTTCGTTATTGGCATGGCGACAAGAACGATTGCCACAGGATCCTGGTCTGCCAGAACTCGTCGACATACTAAAGAAATTTATCATTTGAGAGAGCGGTAGTCCAAGTAACGTACCTCAGTGTTTCGACCTAATGGCTCTTGCGATGGATACTGATGCCGTATTTCTAGGTTGTTCGATAGAGTGGAGTAGTGACTTTTCGCAAGGATGACTAAGGATAAAAAGCATAGATTCAATAAATTCCCCTGCTGACGTCTAAGAACTTTATACATTGGCGATCAAGCCTTATCGGCGTCCAGGCTATTTTGCAACTGAATTTGAAGCTACGACCCCTGTGCACTGTAACGTCTGGTCATTTAATGATGCAGCTATTGGTGCAGAGTGGCGTTGTAGTTTCAGATTGAACCTGTGCGGGGACTGGCACTGGTTTAACTGGATGCCCCGCTCGACTCGGCGGCTAACTAGTGATAAGACTTGGCTCGGCCAAGACCCTTGTTGACATTTCGATGCGCGTCTAACGACAGCATCATCCTGTATGCGGCTTGTGTCCAAATTTAGAACCTGTGAAAATCTATTCTTGTGAAACAGAAACGTACAATATTGTGGCACTGCCAGAAACTGCAAATTTATAACGCAAGAACACGCGATCCAGTGCGGCGATGGGTGCAGAGCCGGAGGATCCCTATCCCGGGGATCGTGTTTGTCCGAGTCGCGCAGAATTCTATGCTGTCGCTACTGCCAGCTACAACTTTTGGACAATTTCAACTGCCACATCACAAGATTTCGACATCGAACGATGTTTGTACGACCTTTTCGCCGGAGTGCCACCGTTCTCACTTAATTCCAAGCAAAGGCTCTCCTGGGTCGATGGTGAATGGCTGCATCTGAAATGCAGATCGGAATGGGAGACGACGAAGGCTACAGCATGTAATGTGAGAGTGGGAGATCTCACTCACTACGCAAGACTGGGTCTCTCCACGCCGATAAGCTACGACCACGAAGAGGGGGCCCTGACCTCGACTCTTTCTTCGGGGATGGGAGCTTCGCCGAATATGGCATGCCTTATACGAGCTTGGTGTTATATTCTCTCTTGTCGATGGGCAGAGAGACTTGCGATAGCTGGGGAACATGCGCAACTTCTGCAGCCGACGCCGCTAAGTTTGTCCAATTTCTGGGAGATTGCTCTTGCGGGGGACTGGCATGCTGTAGTCACTCGAGGCGAAAATACTTACCACGCCCCCTGGTCTTGGTCAAAGAACACTTCAACAGCGCAGTAAGTCCGTCAGTCAATCCAGTCTATATTAACACCCTACTAACAGAAATATGATAGCATTGACTTGCCAGAATGGCCTCCCCAGTCCATTTTGGCACTAGAAGCACTTGAACACTTTTGTGCTACAGAAAGCATGCGCAGAGAAGCTATGCTTGCTCTCTGTACCGTCATGCTTCTTTCGCAATATCCCGATAAGAACATCAAACTCCCAAAGTACTCATTACCGACTGGTAAGTCAGACAGGTGCCTGTCTCGCCACAAAAGGTTTGAGGCTTTGGTGGACAAGTCTATCACTCTCAGCTGCGCCGAAGAAGGTATTGAATCGATCTTGAGCAGCCCATTTCTAGATTCAGGCGTGCCGTGCACTTTGGTTGGGGCCCACCTCCTAGGGGTTCGCCAGGTGGTGGCAGAGGGCGGGAACATGAAGTCCCTGGAAGGTTTCATGATCCAGAAGAGACCTACTATAGCGCCACTCTGGCTGGCTGCCATCTGGTGTGGTCAGGCTGGGCATATCCTCAACAATGCTGTTCTTGGGTATTCATCTGTTAACCTTCCGGTCTCCACTTGGACTGGGATTCCGCAGTCATTTATTCAGTACGACTACATCTCCAGCGGACCGCAGGGAACTATACCACGGGCTAACGAATATCGCATAACATACTTGGTGAACGCAATGGCATTCCAGCCGAAAACGCCCTATCCGCCATTTGGATATACTAAGGAGAATAACCTCAGCTTAGAGGTGAGCGCTCATCTGTATCACGATCACTATCTTCAGAGTTACAAGATGTTTTGGGTTGTGGCGGAGGAGGAGGGGGTGGAAGGCGAAGATATTCTTGCCCAGTCTCTTCGACTTTCACGGCGGAGTGCTAGTCTGCAGCTCGGAAAGGATCTGCCTTCAGGAAAGCCTGACCTCTTCCGATCCGAGTAAGTGAACGGTCTTCATGCTAGCTCTGCAGCTAACTCGAATGAGATTCCTCGCCGATGGTGATTACGCTTCAGAAAATGCTACTCGTAATATTGTCAATTGGCACAAGGACACAGAGGAAGGTGGCATCTGGATTGATATGGGTAACGACCATGAGACGCGCAAACTTCACATGCATCCTTGGATACATCGAGAGTCATCAGAATACGACTCGGACGCTTCTGACGCTTCTGACGCTGGCGCTCGGGAGGTATATGATCCAGCTAAGGTTCAGAAATGGCTAGACGACGTGTCTGCAGATCTTTACGAAGACGAATTTGCCATCTTGTGTTAAACGAGGAACGGTGGTAATGCAAAGAACTGAGGTAATCAATTCGTAACATAACAGTGACACTGTTCAGGAGCCTTAGAACTGCCTGGCTGGCGCATTTTAAGACCGGGCGAGGAGCAAAACCTACTTGGATAGGATGCAAGCCCTGTTCGGATTATCATTGACCCGAGGACCGCTCTTTTGACCAAAAGTTTGATCGGTTTGCCTTCCGCCTCTTTCTGGTGCGTCAAGCTCTCGTTCAGCAGGGGTCATGCTCCACTTCGCCAAGTGCGGGCATCTGCAGGCAACAATACCGACAGCAGGCGGGAAGTGTGAAAGGTCCATCGTTGGCTGGTATTGGCACAACACTGAGCGAACACAGCACTGGTCTGCAGATGCCTCACCGGTTGAGAGGCACAGTTGCTGCCTGTGCGCCGCTCGCCATCACCCAACGAGGCTTGGTTTGAGATCAACCATACCGTGGGTTTAAGCATCAGCCAGGGTATTCCTGACGCGTTGATTCAAGGGCAACAGGCCTGGTCTTGACCATATTCTATACGATATATACTCTTTCACAAAAGTCTGAGGATATCTTGCGGTTTCGGTCTTTGAAACAGTTCGAATTGAGGCTGGAAATCTATCGCGTCATTGGCCTAGTCCTATTTTCAAGCAGAAGTGCTATCTTTCACGGTTCTTTCTTTTGCTGACTTCCTGGCTTCCAAGCTATGTTGTGGCTCTCGATCGTACGGGTTCCTGTGCACTGTCGCTAGCCAGTGAGATAACATCCGTAACGTCAGCATCACTCTCAGGGACATCCAGCGTCTCACTGGCAGATCCAAGGTAGATATCTCGAATATCATCGGCTTCAAAACTTTGCCTGCACCACGGCAAGCCTGACTTATGGCCGAGCTATAAGCTCAAGCATTCTCTACATGCACTGTGACCACATGGAAGCGTGGCACTCTTGAACGTCACCATGCAGATGTTGCACCGAAGATGATCGACCCTTTCCAATTCCTTTCGCGCAACATCCAGCTCATCGGCCAGTTCAAATTCCGGAGGCGTAGCGGTTTGTTGTCATCTTTACACTGTCGCAATCTGCGACTCGTTGTCTGAGCTTCTTTCGATTGGTGTCGGCAGTGTCTCGAAGGTTCTGTCGCTGTCGTTATGTTCGAATTCAGCTTGTTTGGCTTGCAGTGTCGTTTTCAATAGCCGCGCCTGCCTCCTTCTCATACTAAAAGCAGCGTCCACAACCGAGCCGTATTCGACCTGAATGTTACAGTCATCGTCGTTGAGAAAATAATCGAGGATGAGAGCTGGTTGCATTTCGGCCATATCTGAAGACATTTGATGCGATGGCAGGGATTGGCAAAAACAATGAGGGCCAAGGTCGGAGCCAATGGGAGACTGTCCTTTTATACCTCAGAAGCCTGTTGGTTTCACAGCTGCCATGCAAGCCTGGTCGGCCCGCTCACCCTTTTTCTTCGTTCGCTTCCCAGAGTAGTTAATTCCCGAGTCTCGTCGTGCATAGCGATCTAGCGACCCTGCCTCTCCTTTAAAGACTTAGAAGAGACTCTAGACAAGTATCAAGAATTGACAAGACCCCTCCCCGTGCTGTCTATGCAATCACCCATTCATCCACGTAGTCTGGCATCACGCATTTCGGCAACAATTGTAGTCACATACTGTCAACCTCTCTACAGTTTGCCTCAGAGAGCTGGGGGATTGACTGACATGGAGATGTGAATTCGGCGGTACGAGATGGAGACAAGAGATGGACTTGAAGAATATTGGCCTTCTCGCCTGATGGGCGAAAGATTGTGTCTGGGTCTCGGGACGACACCATCAAGATATGGGATACGACGACGGGGCAGGTGGAGAAGACGCTAGTCGGTCACTCGAGTTTCGTCAACGCGGTGACATTCTCACCCGATGGTCGAAAGATTGTGTCTGGATCTCAGGACGACACCATCAAGATATGGCATGCGACGACGAGGCAGGTGGAGACTACGTCGATCGGTCACTCGGATGTGGTCAGCGTGGTGGCATTCTCACCGGATGGCCGAAAGATTGTGTCTGGATCTTGGGACAAGACCGTCAAGATATGGGATGCGACGACGGGGCAGGTGGAGATGACACTGGTCGGTCACGGGAACTGGGTCACTGAGGTGGCATTCTCACCTGATGGCCGAAAGATTGTGTCTGGATCTCATGACAAGACCATCAAGGTGTGGGACATCGAGGACGCCCTGAATTCGTCAAAGTGGCTCGCAAAGCCCTTGGGTCGCCGTCTCAAATTTCAGACGTTCCGACAAATTCAGACGTCCGGGGTCGTATATCAAATGAATTCTCCTCCGACGGCAAACACTTGATCACAAATTGTGGTTTGTTTAGTATTGGTGCGAGAGGTGATGGAAAAGCTACCAGCGAGGTAAACTCGCCATACATTCTGCATGTCAGTGACCAATGGATTCTCTACGACCGCAAGCGTATCCTTCGACTACCAGCAGGTTTTGATATTGTCCAGTTCGATGTTAAGGGAGACCGGCTAGCTGTGGCACTCACCAACGGTCGAGTATTGGCCTTCACAATTGACCGCAAACGTGTGAATTCTGGCACATGATATGCAGAACCTGATAAATCCATGGCCTCGATTGAACAAGATCTGTACTACTCCAACATCATCTCGTATACTCGAAGAGCATTGATACGGCCTATGCAACCATCGCGAGTAGAGTCAACGCCTTCCACCGACATGTATCTGTGATCAGTTAACCAGTACATTGCATGTGGTCAGCACGGCTAGCATTGTAGAGAGCAATTCACAGGCTATTGTGCGACCCACTCTAAATGGTTGGCACGGCAGACAATCTACGATATGGCTGAGAGGTACAGTATTGCCGCTTGAATCATCGCAAGTTGACTGCCCCATCTTGTCAGACCAACTGCACACGTGTTGACACGACATGGGCGACGGAGGCTGTCCTAATCATGTTACAAGACATTACGGGCGCAGCTCGATGTCATAATACGGTAGTCATGACCAAAGCCGTATTATGCTGCGTTTTGGCCGGAATCTCGACCTCAACAAGCAAGCATGATTGGGGAGTTAGCCGTGCATGGTAATTCGACATGGCTAGCTCGTTCGGTGTCGCGGTGAGTGCGACGGGGATCAGGTAGAGGAGAGGCATTGGTTCCCAGGCTCGTAACTATATCTGTCAATTGTGAAGACTGAGGAGAAACCCACTATCGAAAGTCAAATATCTCATCTAAAATGAAACCCTGGTCCATTTTTGGAGATGATGGCTGCGTCGGAAATGGTATGGGTGATCCTGGAAGGGGTTGAGTTTCCGAATCTAGCTCCGGTCAGCAAAAGTCTACATCTGCGCAACTTGGATGGTTTTTACCCCAGCGACTCTCTCCCGCGCAGAAAATGGGGGATCGTAGGCACTCTTTTTATCCTGTCTCGAGAATATTTCCTGTTGGACATAGGAAAAACAGAAAGGCTGGTGGGTTCAACATGAGCGGAGGGCCACCATCTTGCGTCGGTTCGCCATCTTGCGTCATGACTGGATACAAACAAACTCTTGTTTGACCTCAAACAGGCATGTGGACAATAATGGATATTCTATGAACAATGTTTTGTGTTTCTAGCCTGAAGTCATCGTGAGAGGACACAAAAGTTCTTGACGCCTTGTATCCTCCAGGCGGCGCGCCTCAGCAACCTCTGCTAATCCGACCCGCGCAGTTGCACAAATGTCTTGTTTCAGGTTGAGAAGAAATGTAAGGTAAAGCAATGCAGTCTGATCGCCCTGCTCTGGAATGCGAACTTTCATCGCCAACATGGCACCCTACGTGTTAGAAACCACCTGCGAAATTGTTTGCCTTGGTCACCTTCATGAATTCACGGAGATAGCGCACCTTACGTTCGGATCCGTCGAAACCCGCACCTATATGAAAGGGTTAGGGGCCAGCGACCAATCAGATGACCAATCTTCCTGCAGAGACTAGCCGTGTGACAAAGACTCTCGTTATTTCAATCGGGCTTCCCAGGTGGAATGTGCTGCCGACTGTCCCTTTGGAGAACAATGTCAAAATCAAAGATTTTCAAGGCTGCAATTCGCCGACGCATCAGAAAAAGGGATTATTGGAGGTTGAACTGGAGGAAGCCGCCACCCTCGCTGCAAAATTTCATGTCGAATGCCGCAGCGATGCCCAAGTCGTTTGCCCTCTTGTGTACCTGGCTCAGCGTCATACCCAGACAAGGGGGAAGCCAAGTTGGACGCTCAAGACCAAAAGCCGGTTCCGCCACTGCCTATGTATTATCGTCTATTCCTGCATCTGCACGTGCATCATGGACTCATAGCCGCACAGAATGACCCACTGAAACTGCCAGATCAAAAGCGTGTCAGGCTACTCGTCCACCGAAAATCGTGTCATCGTGGAGGCAGCTCACAAGCTTGGTAGAACTGCAACCCCGACTCTGAAATGTGCTGATTGAATCTCAATATACTCGTGCTCTATTAGCAGTGATCTTTGGGACAGCTGGTTAGCAAAACATATCGTTTCCTAGCATCCCATGTATTGCGCCCTACCAGCTCCCGAACGGTCGCTCCGTTGCAGCTGGGCGTCCGGGTGACTCTTCATCGAAGCAGCGATGGCTGATGCTGGGCGTTACGGGAGGAGTGAGCCGTGACCGCATTAGTCTATCACATTCTTGAGGCTCTCCATGTAAGTGTCGCCGCAGAACTCCTCGCGCGCAACCTCAGATCATCAGCCAGCTCTCGGCCTGGGCTGCGCAGTAACCAGTTTCGTCCTTACACTGCTCCAGTTTATGATTTAAATTCCATCGGTAACTGCATGTGGTTCCGAATTCGCCCCACAAGCACCCCATAGTACCAGCTAGATATAGGAAAATGAGTCCTCGTCCGGGTATTTTACACCGCATGGGTTCAATTATTGTTCTGATTGACTGCTCTCTTGACTATTCTTTGAAGCTCCAGGCAATCCTTTGTCCCGCTGTTGTCTGGAATGAAGCTGATGAAGTGTTGTGCTCGAGTGGAGCGACTGCGGAAGATGTCATGGTTCTTGTCTGGCAGTCGCTTCGCCAAGACGATGCCGGAGAAGGGTCCAGATATCTCTCTGAAATATCCAGAAATGACGTGGAGTCGCTGAAACCGGTCTTATATGTGACGCTAGATAAGTTGTCTCTATCACCGTCACGTGCGACGTAAAGACGGTTGTCACGTGAGCGAGCATCTCCTTCGATGTGACTTGAAGCTGCCGGTCAGCACTGGGCTTCAGATACATGGGAGGCGCTTGGTCATGCGGACGAGATTCGCATCTCTCTCCCAAATGCACAGCGAACTACCAAGATCATGTGAAGTGGGAGCCAAATTATTCGTACATATCCTTGTTACAAATTCCCATTGGACGTTCAAGATGCTCTTCTGCACAGGTCTCGAGTTCGGAGTGTGAGACTAAGGCAATCGAAAAAGAGCTTCCCTGCACAGCCCTGGAGGTGAAGTTGCCTTACTACCCAATTTCGATCACTGATACATATAATACTGTATCATTGGCTAACCAACGCAAAATCTGAAAATAGATTGCCGTATTCTCTACGATCACGCTACAGTAGCAATCATGGCTGGGCTTAACTGTGTGCGGTCAAGGCTAAAGTTGCATGTGTTTACTTACAGTACATCTGTGAGGACATTCACAGAAGTATATGCCAATCTACAGCTTACAGGACGGGGGCTTTGGCGCCGGAAGAATATCTTTTTGCGGAGATTGGAGAGAGTCGTTTGAACAATCGGGTCCGGCCTCGTATTTAACGTCCAAGTTCGATTACAACCTTGTAATTCAACTTGATCTTGTCAACGCACATGTACAAGCACCGGCCTGACTTCGTGGTCGGTTGTTCCAGTCGCTGCATTAAACGACATTGTGCAAACCTACGATCTTTTGGCACAACTACTGCACAAAAGCGCTGACTACCTTCAGTGGTAAGAGTTGTCTGTGAACTATATCCTAAAAGTCTCGCTGGGCCGATGAATCTGGATGCCTCTTATCTTAAAGGTGTACGATCGTACATGGAGATTCTAGGTATGCGAGATCGGGTCTAACACCCTGGTTCAACTCTACGCGGACCCACACCAAGTCTAATGGTAACTTGGAGATACAGGCTCAAGCGGTCGGCCCTTGCAATTGTAAGCCTGGAGCGGGGCTGGTGGGAAGTGGCGCCATCCGTGTTCCAGTGCGTCATGCTAGAGAACCGCAACCACCACCCTATCAACTGGACCACTTGAACCACTGGTGTTCCAAGCAGTGTCCTCGATTAAGGCACGGCCCGTGCACTAAAATCCAAGCTAAGAAGACGTCACGTACGATCATCCATTCACACGCATGCTCAGAGCTGCAGGATGTTCACTCTATGCATAAGTACGATGCCAATGAGAAACCACCACGTGCGCAGTATTTGGGGGGGAGAGTCTTTATGCAAGTCATTTTAAGCTCCACCATATAAGTTCCAACATCTCAGTAGATTTCGTGCTCATAAGTACAAGAAAATATGGAGCCAGCTTTGTCCTCAGCATGAAAGGGGCCCTACTCCTTTTTCCAGCAGATGACAGAGGAAGCAGCATTCATCACATTCATCAACGATGTCGGCCGACCCTACAGGTTCCCTTTATCTCAGTTGTCGGACATGGCTGGTACGCTTATTGCATTGAACCTCCATTTCAGCGGAAGCTGACAGGAATTGTGCGAAGGGCATGGAGACTTTGATGGCCGAGTCCTGTCGGCGGACTATTGCCGATGTCCGTCAGAGTCAATTTGAATTATCAGGACCCGATGGGAATATTATCCTCCCAAGAATCTGGGAGGCGACTCTCCAACCTAACTGGACGGTCACGATCCATTTCCGACAAACAGGGAATAATGAATCCCCATCTGGTAAACCCGCGTGAGATCATTCAAGAATTTCGGCTCGAGATGGACCGGTTGGAGAGACGTGTTGCAGACGAGCGAAATCAATGGGAAGGGGAGAGAGTACGGGAAAGGGAACGCTGGGAGAGAGAGAGAAGAGACGAGAGAGCACGCTGGGAAGACGAGCGAGTCCGGGAGAGGACGCAATGGCAGACACAACAGGAGACGAATAGACAGCATTGGAATTGGGGCAGGAAAGGGCAAGAGAGACTTGGGAACGAGAGAGGGAACGAGAGAGAGAACGAGAGAGAGAACGAGAGAGAGAACGAGAGAGAGAACGAGAGAGAGAACGAGAGAGAGAACGAGAGAGGGAAATAGATTCACCAATAGCCGAAAGAACGATGACCGATATAAGTCCTTGTTTATGGTGGCTGGCAGGGCGACCTCCTAGGGACAGAACGAGGCCGTAGGATGCCATAGTGAGAGATATTGTGCCTTACGAGCAATTCAATACAGTTCGTCGTGTCAAGGCGATGGGATCGAGCACAGAGAATGTCGAGTATCCGCACATCGGGAACCACAGCCACGATATATTGATTCAAGACGAAGACTACATCCTAGTGCCAGAACAACTCGTGCTTTGCATGGTGCAAGTGATTGTGTCGACATAAAAAGTGCTGTGAGCCACGCAACCGCAATTCATCACGTAGGACAAAACACCTTGCCAGGTGTTAATCACTTGGAGAATGCTTGGGCATCACTGTTCCCTCCAACAATTCGAATGGAGTATTTTGGCAGGTTGAGAAGTTGGGCCAGGTAGTACGACATCAACCAGAGCAATGAGACCTTACCACCGATGGAATCAGGCAGCGACAGTCAGCCCACTTCCCGGTATCCCAGGGTATTGTAGTGTTGAGATTGAGGGTTACGACTGGTGGTGATGATGTCGCCTCGATTTCCCGCCGGTAAAGTACCGGGTCAGGCGGAGATTGGGATGGTTGGCGTTGTCGAACACATGGAACACACTTCCGAGCTGTTGGCCAGTGTCTGTTTGACGCCGTCGACATTCTCGTCCACCTGAGCACGCATTAAGAGAGAGTGACCAAAGGATGTGCACTGCAAAGAGTCACATTAGATGGGCCTCTTCTGTGGCTCAAATAATTTTGCGAAGTGCACTGTATCGGGGTGCGCAGCAGTGCAATCCAACGAGCAGAACAAAGCTGAACCCGTGCGGCTCGCAACCATGGCACAGGTGGTAGGACTGTTCACCACCAAGCCGGCGATACATCGGTTGCAGAATAGGTACCATATTAATTTGTAGGGCATCATTTTCTTCATTGCATACCTACCTGATCGTCGCCATAGTATATAGATATTTCATGGTGTTGCAAAACGCAGCCTTGCGCCTCAGCCGTGCGATCCGGCTGTACACCTATACCCCCGGATTTTAGGCCTATTGTACGCCTCCTGCGACTCAGGTATATCAGCCTGTACGCGCGCTTCCTGGTATCGCTACTGTATCATTCATTTTCGCCGAATATGTCATCAAAGCTTTTCTGTGCCAGCGGAAGAAATGGGAGGACCGAGGTTCCTCCCCAACTCATCACCATTCTCCAGTCACCCACCCATTGTTGGGGCTGGCCGGTGACATCAGTGTAATTGAAGGACCAACAACGATATTGATGTTCCGGGCCAAAGAATTCTGCGGAACGGCCAGCATACTCGAGAAAGAGCCGGTCGTAAAGCTCGTTTTCCTGGTGCAACTGCTTTGCGTAGTACATTTCCTGTGCGGCCTCGCGTTCCTTCCTCATGGCGGTTTCGAGACTGGCGCCATCCCACCGGATCCTAAACTCGTGTAACGCCTCCGCTGAAAGTTTCAAAATCACCCCCCGTGCGTGATAGATCTCGGCCATTTCGTGGTTACAGAGACCGAACCACTGCCATCGGGGCTCATCCAGCCAACGTGTACCGCCTTCGGTCAACAACATGTAGTGAGCACACACCCCATGCACCTCGTATCGTCGGTACTGGTCGGCATATGTCAAACAAGCCAAGCACTCGATATGGTGCAGGAGACTTATCGCGGCATTTCGGTATATATTTTCCTCCGACATCCACCAATTGGGATCACCTGGGTCGTAGGAACCCCAAAGCCAGGTTGCCGGCGGTCGCAAATAGGCATTGGCCAGCTGACACAAGATTTTTCCGTAGAGGAGATACAAGTCCCCTTCCTCTTCGTAGCCAGCCTGCTTCAGCCTTTGGGATTCAGTCATTGTGAAACATAGGACTTCGAAAAAGGCTTTTATGCTCCTTCCAGATGATGTCATCAAGGAGTCTTGGCCTATCGACCGATATTCCAAGCTTTCAGTCGGCGCATGCAAAGGACGAAAAACTAAGAGGAGGAAGGGGATAATCGAAATCCTACTGTCTTGCGCAATCCTTGTGGGAAGGAGGGACAGGTGATAGAGACAGGAAGGGGCTGCCGATTCCATTCCTCCCTGAAGGTGGTGCAAAGTTGCGCAAATGAATCTTATTGGTAGGGAATGCGTCGGGCACAAAAATAGACTTCCCCTGATACTCGATACACCATCCCGACTCATTCTTACGGCGCATTCGCTCTGCAGGCACTTCGGTTGCATTTCGCAAACTTTGCGCAGTCTTCCCAGATGGTTGTGGATGATCCATTGAATCCCTTCTCGTGGAAGGCTCTCGTCCTTTTGTCGACGACTGAGCTCGACGTTGAGGCGGGACAAGATCTGTCTCAGTGGAGTGCTGGAGACTAAAGGAAGTAGAAGCGCGACCGGATCGTCGGGCTGTAGATGCGTGGTCATGAGAACGTTGTACTGGAACAGGTCTGAGTCGCTTCACCGGCGTCACCTCATCGCGAGCCAGCTCGTCTTCAGAGATGTCCGATCCTGCAGCAACGACCGTTGAACGGGATGTGCGGCTGGTCATGAAGCTGGTATTCGGGGTGGGCGCGGGCATCTGGCGAGCCACCTGGTTGGTATGGGCAATGGAGCTGTCCCGCTCTATCTTTGCGAGGTCTCGGTCGTTGCGGTAGGCCGTCGCGCCTTCTCGAAAGCGGTCTGCTGAGTCTGTCATCGCGAAGGAGCGGGTTTAAGTCATATAATACTCTGGCCCCCTAGGAGTGAGAGATGCGGTGAGATAGTGTACATAGGTCTAAAGGTTGCCGGTGCCTGCGTGGTACGTTGTGCTAAAGCTTTGTGCCTTATCGTCATATTCTAGCTCTATAGCTTTATAGTTCCGAAGTTCGTGTATAGCTCGAGCCTTAAATGCTCCGTCATGCATGGCTTATCTCCTAGCCATATCCGCCCGTCCTTAATCGCTCTTGCCCTCGACGAAGAAGTTCGGAGCAGCCGGACGAGTCGTATCGGCCATCGATAGAATAATGTAAGGTCCTAAGTCAGCACGGACGCGCGGATAGATGGTCGAGAGTGCCGCTCCGTAGTAGACGTTAAGGATAGGCTCGCTAAGATCCTTATCGAACGGTTTTAGGTTGCTTAGTGGCAGACTTACCTCGAAACGATGGGTCGTCTTATTTCCGGCGATGAAAGAGAGTACATTATATATCCTCGTAGTCTCGCCGAACGCTCTTGTATTTGCCCGCTTAAACGCCTTGAAGTGTTTATCTGTGAATCGGGAAGGTGACTGAGATGCCCGAGGGACGCGCTGTGCGGCTTTTATATCGTACAAATTCGCCAGCTTAGGTGTTAGACGTCTATCCAGATATTTATATTCGTTAGAGTAGATGCCATTATCGATCAGTTTTTACTTAAAATTGCCGCTAAACGGGGTGGTCTTAGTAGAGGTGGTCCTAGTACAGTCACTCGGCCTCGAGAAGGCTGAAGACCGTTTCCGGCTTGAGGAACTGGTATAATCGCTCATTCTGTCGAGGATCGAAGGAGGTAAGTTGACCAGCTGTCACAACCTCTGGTCAGTCTCCGAAGCCCACATCCGCATAGGAAAGACGTACCCCTCGAAGGTGTGATAGATCAGGCCCACCACGTCGAGCAAATCTCTTCACCAGCAGGCGAGCACGCCCTGTGGGATATTCGACCTTCGGTGTAATCGTGCAAGGTGACTGAACCTTCTCTTCAATGTTCCTACGGTCAAACTCCCGGAGAGCGCCGCGACTCAATCGAATTTTGGACAGCGTGTCCCAGAAGCTGGGAGGACGATGGCGAGGGAGGTTACGGTTTTCCGAAAGAGATTTCTGTTTCTTCGCTGGCTCCGGCTCAAAATCCTCGGGCTCTGGTGAGGACCGTTGTCGCTTTCTCGACTTGGGTTCTTCGAGGGCGAACATGAGGGAAGAGAGAAAGGGTCGAGGAGAAAAGGGTGAGGAGGCGGCCGCGAAGAAGGACACAATATAGCGCGGCGGGTTAGGCAGAGTTGCATGTTGAGAGGAGAGGTGTGGCAGGATATCGATGCAGCAGTTCGCATCCAGTCAATGTATTGGTCGTATATCTGGATGGACGGGAGGTCGACACACGATTTCAAGCCTCCGGCGCCTAAAGAGTAGTTGATTGGATCAGAGGTGGTGAACCGCGTTAGCGTGTCGGGGCTCAGTCTGCGGGGTTTTAGGCAACCGTGGACAACTCTCAGGCCCATGGGGAAAGTGTAGCGAGTGGCCGAAGCTTAAATTACCATGAGTGGATGTCGTCGATGGACCACTGTAACGACCACTGACAGCATGGACAGCTTCGTGCTGCGTGTTCAAAATATAGCCATCGGCGGCAAGTACCATTTGGAGCGAAAATTAGGGTCTGGATCCTTTGGCAATGTCTATTTGGGTATGGCCACACCCCTAACGACCATCTTGAAATGAAATCTCACGGTCAACAGGGCGCGACGCTGAAACCGGCAACGAAGTCGCCATGAAACTCGAACATCACAGTGTGGCACCGTCTCTACTTGAAGAAGAAGCGCGAATCTATCAATCTCTAGCGCGGAAGGCCGGCTTTCCTCGGGTGTACTGGCACGGACAGCAAGATGACTTCATGGTTTTGGTCTTCGAATTGCTGGGCCCGAATTTGGAAGACTTATTCCGATATTGTGGCGACCAGTTCTCGTTGAAGACGACACTGATGCTTGCCGACCAACTGCTTCACCGCTTCGAGAGTCTCCATTCCCACAATTACCTTCACCAGGATGTCAAGCCTGAAAACTTTCTTCAAGGTATGGGTGAAGCGGGGAACATCATCTACATGACTGATTTAGGTCTTGCTATCTACCGCCATCCGGACCGGTGGATCTCGAACAGCCCCTCTTCCCGTGATGTGACAGCGGGTCCTCCTCAGCTATTAGGCAACATGCAGATATGCAAGCATCAACGGGCATTTAGGTATTGGTATGGTCACTATATCAACTGTGGTCAAACATGCAAGAAAGGCCGGCTGACCGTCCTGCAGCTCAATCCCGGCGCGACGACCTGGAGGCACTCGGCTACATGCTGGTGTATTTTATACGTGGGAGATTTCCTTGGCAAGGCTTCAAAGCAAAGCGGGATGCCAAACACCTGCTGGTTTTGGAGAAAAAGCAGGCGACTAGTGCGAGCGAACTCTGCGCAGGCCTACCAACCGAATTCGAGGAGTACATGGATTATGTGCCCAACTTGCGCTACGAAGATCGGCCGGACTATCGGCACCTGCGGAAGATGTTCAACAAGCTATTTCGCCGACAAGGGTTCGAATACGGCAACGTCTTTGACTGGACGATTCCAGAATTTCTGAGGCTGGAGCCTAACACCCAAGAACCGCTCGCGTCGAACGGATGTACACGAGCGGCTAGGAGCAGACACCACGAAGCCATCAGATGATGGAACCCAGGATGTGACTAGGAAAGGCGTCGAAGGAGGAGATGATCATGGTCTCAACATGCAATTCTCTCACATTCATTGGCCATGCTGGTCGCCGGATCCTACTCTTACGGGAACTGGACGGTGGCTGCTATCGATCATCGAGAGCCAACCATTTCACAGGCAGCGTGAATGACAGGGGCTAGGACCTGTTAAAGGTGGACGGTTAGGTTGTCCATCGAGAGCCTTCACAGTTTGTCCCGCACTGGTCCATTAAATGCCTCACCGGTTGAGAGGCTAGTCATAGTTGATGCCTGTTCGTTGACCGTTCGGGCGACCACGTTGGGGCCAGGCTCGCTAGTCGGTTGGAAGAGAAGCTGATATGGCTTCATTCTCCAATCTCTCACTCCCGGAGAAGATATAGGAGATGTGCGTAAGCTTAACATGAAGCTTATGAAGAGATCTGTGATATCGTGGTGTCTACGGAGACATCCATGTCAGGGATATGAGAAAGAGGATTGAGAGAGATGCCAACCATGTTATGCATCTGAAATGTATGGAATTCCTGCAGGAGAGCTTCAAGAGGAAGCCTCTTCGATCCAGCATCAAGTTCTCTTCCACCCTGCTACAGTACCGAGCCTGCCTCCGAGTTTCCGGGGTGGTCGCCAGAACGGCCCACCTCGCATCTCAACGGGTGAGGCATTTACTGCACCGACGGGGCACAGAATGCAAAAAGCTCTCGTCAGTGGTGTGGTAACACTGTACCAGCCAACGATCTGTCTTTGACATTTCCTGGCTCCCTATCAGTATTCCTGCCTGCAAAATGGTTGGCTTTCGAGGATCGATAATCCACCTTTTCTCACATGTCGTTGCGCCCCCATTCCTTTAGGCAAGCTAGATTCGATAGGTAGCAGTCTCGAAAGTGTCTACCTTGGGACCGGATTGTTGGCCGAAGGATCATTTCAGCCATGGGCAAGCCGCGTCGGTAAAGTGGAGTGCATCTATCGCTTGTTACCATCACAGGTAATATATCGTGATGGCTTCGTGGTATCCGCTCCTCGCCAGGGGCTCTTGGGTACGAGGCTCCAACCTCTGGAATTCCAGATCGTCCAGGTAGCAGTGGAAAACGACGGACAGACAGTTTGCAACACAGATGAACGTCATGGTTGACATGTCGAGAAGATGTAGTCGTCGCTTGAAGCAGTACAAAGACGTCGATTCCTGAACAGTTAATCTTTGAAAAGTGAAGGATCGTGGGGTTGAATGCATCCATCGGAAAAACGATGGTCCGTCTGCCCTCACCTGCCCTGTCCTCGGGAATCAGCTGACCCACGCTGGCAGTGCCCCCATCATCGTATCTTGGAATCTTCCATGAGTGTCTCTCCCTGTGGTCCGAGGCACCTGCACCACCGTCAGCCGTTGGCTTCGCCTTACAGCCGCCGTGCATTACCCCACATTTGACAGCCCTTTTTGATCGTACATGTGTCCAAGAGCAACTGCTTCTCTTGCAGTCGCTCACCGCACTACACAACTTCCACAGCGAACTATGTCTTAAGTGGAGTCGCGGGAACAACATATTCTCCATGACGAGCAGAGCTGAACAAGTGCGCAGTCTTCGAACTTCGGGAAGTATTGGGTTAGCATAGAGACCCGGCGGCAGATCATCACTCCTCACTCACTGTGTGACGCCGGAGTTCTGCTTTCAGCCTGGTAAGTATTCAAAAACCCCCTCCAGTCGACACTATTGAGTAACAATAGATCGATCGTTGTTCATATCCGAACAAGATACCTCGACCTGGTACGAAAGATATTCACCATCTCATTATTGCCTCCATTTTGCAGCTGAGGCGTACGTTTGTCGTCAGCCAGATATCCAATGGAGAATATCACCCGTGCCATATCGAATCTGAAGCTAGATACTGAGGTTGAGAACTATCTACACGTCCAAGAACTTGAAGAAAAGAATTTATCAAAGAAGGACTTGAAAAGTGTGGCTTGTACTGCCTCCAAGAGTCCCGTTCGCAATAAAACATGTAGTGGATGGACTGGCTCGAATACCTGGTACAACTATGATATACTCGATCGAAAAGGGACGACGCTTCTAGCGCTCCAGGTTGCGGAAGAGACCAACTACACCTTCCCTGCCCATTGGAAGGATTGTCGTGACCTGCGGGACATCGCTTACAGGCCTGGGAGGTCCAAAGCTTGCCATGCAGAAACACAGCTGATGGCATATATCTACGACAAGCACTACCGAGGACCGACAGCAGTTGATAAATCCATCGACATTTACATCTATCCTCGACCAGTCTGTTACTACTGCCATGATTTCGCTAAGCATCTCTTCCAGACAACAGGACTTCAATTTGCCTTCTATCTAAATGGCCGGAGAGAAATACCGAAGTGCAAGCATTGCATGCAACCAATTCGAACGGGCTTTTCCTGTCCAAGACTAACTTGTTGCAAGCTAGAACTTCGAATATCCCTCAAATCATATACGCGGGCCGCGGTTAACCTCGCTCAATCTTTAGAAGCTTTCGCGAAGACGTTGAAGATTGTGGAGGAAGACATCATATCGAATGTCGATGACAACCACGCCTTGCGGCAACTGTTACCTGTCTTCGTAGCTCTTGGACCAGAAACTTCGAGATACCGTCAGGCTGTTGTCGAGTCCGTCAATGTGATGGAATGTGCAACGTACGCGATGTTGTCGATATAGGATGATTTTTCTCATGGCGCTGAATACAGTTCCAACTATCCTCTGACATAGACCTGTCTCTGAAAAGATATCAAGTTTCAGAATCGTAGATGGTGAAACCCAATGCCGAGCAGTGAAGCTTGCATGGTACAAAGTCATATATTCCCCTAGAAGGGTGCTCGACATGATTGACTCGTCATCGATATCCGTCAACGGGAAATTGCTGGCTCTGGTAAGTCTACCGATGACATCTAAGAGAGACTTACTTATCGTCACTCTCCAGATCGCCATGCGCTTGGCCAATGTCGGTGGCTGTTCAACGCCTCTCATCCACTGCAACGCGCCAATTCTAGACCGCCAAAGTGGCAAGCCTTAGTTGCTTTGCAAGGAGGTGTAGTGTTATGGATATGCCATTTGCAGCTCTTTTTCTTCAGACTCCTCTCGCTGACCCCCTCCGACTCCAGTACTCGCTTCATCAAGCGTGCAGCAAACTCACTATTTTCGCGAAGCGCCTGCAGGAAGCTCACGTGGATGCTGTTGATGTACTCATCCCAGCCGTGACGACGGATCGCCCGCGCAAGCCCCATGAACAAGAGTCCAACCAACCCAGTGTCGGGTGCTTCGTGTGCGTTCAATCGTTGTAAATATTCCAGCCACAGCAGGTCTTGATCCACCATCTCCAAGCAAGCGTCAGTGAGATGGTTTGCCCATTCCTCTAGGTCAGTTTCCCTGGCGAGGCGGTAGGCACCGACAAGTCGCCAACCACGATCTATTGCTTCTGCGTGTGTGATTTTCACATCGAAAGTGAAGCTGGAGAATGTTGGAGAGTACAGCCAATTCGCCATTTCAGTGACCGTGGCTTTCATGCACCTTTCCCAGTGTAAAACTGCCTTCCCACCAAAAATCGGTGCTGTGGCCGTCGCCTGAAGCTTCTTCGTCTCCTCGTGTGCTTGTCGACACAGCTGCTATGGCTGCATACAAATGGGTTGGCTGGAGTGTTGGATACAGTTGTGATCATAGGGCGATAGAGAGTGGCGGGCGCACCCGTCCCAGAACCTAAGCGATTCTCAAGACGGTTGAGCTTCGGGGGGGGGCGTAAAAGGAGGTAGAAGATCGTGGTAAGCGTTCTGCCATCAATGTCGAGAGTCGCGGTCGACGACTCTATACCCTCTAGGAAGCTTGACGCGTCTTGCTGTCGAGTTATAGGATTATGCTTAGGGCCCTTCAGCCTCACTGTGGAAGCCATTATTTCTGCCAGTCTGGAAAGGTCACGCCTTTGGCTCAAACCTAGAGTGCGGGGGACATAGTGCCTAGGTATGTCCGAATATCTTTGCCGCGTCGTAAAGGCTCGTGGCTCGCGTAGTTGAACGAAGCTATAGGTCCACATCGATAGAATATTCCGACTAAATATATAATACTCGTACCCTGGCTGTATATGCGCAGCAGATAATCATTTAGGCATTTCAATCGACTGGATCTTCGCAACTCGCAGTGTTCGGTGGCCACCAATTCCATCGGTCCCTACTTTTCCCCAGTACGCTAACTGAGCTGGCCACATACTACAGCATCTAATAGGTGCGGCCATGGACTTATATGGTTCTTCCTGCAATCACAATAAGGGGGAGTTTTGCGGCCCTAGGAACTTCGTGGGCGCGTGCCGTAGGAGCCTCGAACGTAGACTACCTGGGATGAGGTCTAGATACTATACTGTCCTATACTGTAGTGTCGCAGTTTTCTTACTCTACCGGCCGTCCTTCCTGGCCCTTCACGCCAGGGTCTTATGCCCATCGAAGAGAAAGAGAACAGATTTTACTCTGTCCTCTTCCAAGATGGAGCACTATGCTGTTCTCGTCCTCCCGTCTTTGAAAGTCCAACTCCTGTCCGACCTTCAGATCTTCGAGTTTGACCACATTGTCCCTTTCTCCTAGCCTGCTGTTCGTTTCCTCGCTGCGCGTTAAAGTAATCATCCCTGAAGCAGGAGCCTCGATCTCCGCTCTGATCCCGAGATCAGCGGCTGGGACCGCGAATACTGGCAACAAGTCCCTCCAAAAAGGTATCTATAAATAAAAATTACACCTTGCTCACCTTTACTTCACCGCATGGATATCTACGGCGGGTTAATGAGCCACGAAAAATCGATATGGCCACGTGCCAATGCAGGCTGCTAGACTGCTAAGAAGATAGCCTCGTTTTCCAAATGTGCCATTCAGCCTGACGAACATGCTGCAACCTGCCTCGACCTTGGCTCGACTTGAATCATCACCAGTAGCGAACGGCCCAACCTGGCTCCTACCTATTTGGTACCCTCTTTACCTCCGCCGAGATAACAGTACCCTTCAACTCCTGCGCGCTGGTGAGGAGATGCGCTTCAGAATCGCTGTTTTGTCGTTGTTGAGAAACCGTCGGCTATTCTCAAGGAAATGGCCGTGCCTTGATGGAAGATATTTTCTTAAAGTGAACAGCTGGAGAGCAACTTCTCCTCGAGGGCGGGGTATGGTTGTGCTCGGTCTTCTTGTGGGAGTCGGCGCGGTTTCGACAATTTCTTGTCCGAAGGTGAATGACATCGCGTGCCTGTTCCAGCTGGGCGGAGTGTCAGCAGATTATGTACACAATTCTCTGCCGTCCGATACAAGCATTCGATTGTTATATTTGAAGCGACCTGACAGCGAGCAAGACAATGTCATTCGATGCTCGTTGAAAGAGGTTGAGCTGGCTAAGCCACCTGATTATATCGCGGTATCATATACTTGGGGACTTCCAGAGAAGCGGGCTGAAGCCTACGAAACGAATTCTGCGCGATACCACACGATCTAGGTGGACTCGAAGCCTTTTCAAGTGACAGAAAACCTTCACGATGCTCTTATCTTTTTCCGATCGCTGTTGGATGTTGAAGATTATCCTCTATGGATCGATGCGATATGCATCAATCAGAAGGATTATGATGAGAAAGGTAAACAAGTGAGTATGATGGGCACGATATACAACCAAGCCGACCGCGTGGTCGTGTGGTTGGGAAAGGATGAGCGAGGAGACGGACCCGGGATTGCACGAATGATCACTCATCTTGCCGATGCTTGGAACCAATATCCCATGAAGGACAATTGGGCCAAACTACCTAATTTTCGGACGGTTGATGATCTCGACAACACTGACCTCCTATTCGAATATGGGCTGCCGATTTGGGGCACACGTGGTTGGATTGCACTAGGTCTATTCCTCAATCGGGAGTGGTTTCACCGCCTCTGGTGCGCGCAGGAAATTGCTCTGGCCAGGAAACCCGACGATACCAGGTTGCAATACGGCAGAACTTGCGTTGTTTGGAATGACTTGATCTCGGTTTCTATCTTTATGTCAATCACCGGGCTCTGCAAGGTTGTTCAGGAACTGCTACAGAATCGAGTCCAGGACGTCTCTATCCAGCCAGGAATGATAGGCGAGGAAGCTAGCTCTCTCTTCTTGATCGCCAGCTTTCTAAAACCAGACGTGCCCCCTGAATGGGTTACACTTCTGATGACTCAGTTAGAGCAGGCACCTGAAAACCTGAACGGGTACAATTTCCTGTTGCTACTTTTGAGAATTCTTCGGAAACGAGAAGCCTCCGATGAGCGTGATAAACTTTTGAGGTTACTTGGCATGGTGAATCATTTTTGCGAGGTCAGGGGCATTGAACAGGTCACGGTGAGCCCTGACTATAATCGGCCGCCTCTTCTGGTCTTGAAGGACGCTGCAAAAGACATTCTGATGAACACTCACGGAGGACTTACCTTTTTGTCACTCGGACGGTCATGGTCACCAATGGTTGACCGTCCATCCTGGATGATTGGATTTGCAGGAGTAGAGGCAGCAGGCAGGCCTCTCACAGAATATCTATATTATAATGTTACACCAACCTATACCACGAAAGAAGGTGTCATTCGCTTCCGGGACGATGCACTTCAGCTTAGTGCTCACGAAGTCGGTACGGTTGAAGAAGTGTCCTTGACGGGTGCAGAGATGGCATCTGGAAAGTTCTCTGAGTATCTCCACCTCGTTCGAAAGCTCCCGCTGCCCACCCGCACTGGTCAGCCCCCAACCGAAGTCTTATGGCGAGTTCTGATTGGGGATCATGACAGTTACAACAAATCTGCTGACAGAGCAAGCGATTCTATCAGTGAGGACTTCTCGAGATTCATACAATACATGCTTTTGAGAGAAAAGCTAGCAGACATCGCTCGCCAGATACCTGAAATGCATTATGAAGTGAAACTCCATCTTCTCGACGATCTCGCGTCGAACGACAAGAGTGGTTCGATATGCACATCACATCAGATCAAGGATCTGATTAAGCATCATGACATAGGAATCGAAAATGTGAGCGATAGCGAGCGACGAATATTGGCAATTATACCCCAGAACGATCGGTTCATACGAGACGTACAAGAAATGACAAGTTGTCGATGTTTGTATCGAACCGTTGAGGGAGACCTTGGACTGGGACCGCTATCGATGCGGCCCGGTGACCGAGTTTGGATATTGCGTGGTGCTCGGGTTCCATTCGTGCTACGTCCCGCGACGGACGTGGACAAGGCCCATTATCACTTGCTGGGTGAGACTTACGTTCATGGTGTTATGCGCGGAGAACTCTTGGCTCAGGATTCTTCACTGCAGTGGAAGGATATTGGTATTGTATGAGTTCGGATGACCTTACTCTCATGATTATTCGAGCCGTGTTTCTTGTTGGATGCATGAACGAAATTGTCCGACACTTCCTTAGGTACTGAGCCTTCTCTGTCGTCAAACTACTCTCTTCTGATTAGTCAGTAGGATAATTCAGTGCCGCTCTTGAGATTTCAGCTTCAGGGCAAACGTTATTGTCTTGTTATGTAAACAGGCGTTTTTGGTCGATCTAAGGTCAATTATATTGGTCAGTATTATACACGACGCTTAAGCATATTGAGTGTAGTCCATCCAGATCACCTAAGAAATACGGGGGCCCAAATAATTGAGTGTGTCTGCAGAGGTGAAGCCGCAATTGAAAACTTCTAGAGGTTAAGAATAATGAGCATAAGCATCTAGACTACAGCCTCTTATCCGTGACAAAATTTCTGTGTTAGATCTTGTGAAATCTATGCACAAGGCATCTTAACCCGAGTCTTAATCAACCACCAATTAATCGGTACACCTGTCCAATGACCCAGGAACATACCAATCTGCATCATCCACCAATACGTAACCGTAGGCATCTCTAGCTCCCAGTTGAAGATCGCAACCTGAAAAATCGCCATCCAGCCAAACAACCCGACCTCGAAGAATAACAGCGAAAGTGCATCAGCCTTGAGTGCTCGGTAGATAATCTTGGGACCATACTGGCCGGCCATGGGCGCGATAGAAAAATACTGAAAGATGATGCCAAAAGCAAAGGCGAAACCGAAGTCGACGAGCATTTCCGCCCACAAGAGTCGACGAGGTGAGCCGAAGGCCGCGTTTTGTGCCGTAGACGAGCCATTCCCCGACGATATCCCCCAACACGCAGCCTGCGCCGCAATGGCAGACTCCCACTGTCACCGTCGCGAACATTGGACGTCCGGAATTCTTGTGATGATGCTCAGAATGTCCTCCCTGCTCTCTATTTCCTGCACTCTCTTTCTTATTGTCTTGGTCTTCCGCCGACCGATTATCCTCATTCCCTCCTTGCTCTCCAGTGATCCCACTTTCCATGTCGGTCTTGTCGACTTCACCCTCCTCATTCGGAGATGTGTCGTTGTGACCCCTCCGACCCATGTCTCGTTGTGTCTCTTCCCCAGCTGTTCCACTGGCATTGGCAGTTGGAGGCTGATGCGCTTCCTGCGTGCCGGTCACGCCATGCTTCTGTGGTGGTGGCGGTCGACCATACTTGATATACACCCACAGCGTGATCGGCCACAGATACAGCGCATTAATGACATATACTGGGATCATAATGTACATCATTGACCGCCAGCCTCGCCGCCAGATGATGTCGAGTAAGATCCATGCCGCCGCAATGGCACCTAAGCCTATCGACACTGAAGAGATTACGATAAGCGCCGTTGGCTGATGGTATGACTCCGACGAGCCCATGGTATCTAATTAGGCAAGAAAAATGAATGGTCTCTCAAGGTTCGGCAAATCCCTGGACTTGCTAGCACGTCAAGGTAGATAGTCGACGCGAGAGGGCCTCAAATAAGCCGGAATACGCGGGTTAAGATTTCTGTTCTTCTAAGGGGGCTTCGAACAATCTTTATAAAGCCTTGGTCTCTTCCACAGTCTTGCCATTACGAAGCAAGACGCGGATCACGCACAAAGTGCGCATAATCTAAGTCACAACAACAGTATTTTGAGTGGGTCTGACGTCATCAAGCGTTTTAACGGAGTCAGAAAAACGCACAAAAGACGCGGTTTGCTGGACTGTAATTGCTGGGAGACATCCTTCTAGATCTACAATGACTTGAAATCTATGTGGCAGGTGGGCCATTGACTCTCGCTTGAACTCATCGCATAAATTGCACGGGTCGCACGGAATTCTAAGTGCGCATTTTTGAATCCGGAAAATACTGTGCTGTTCTTTCTTAGTGTACTATCGAAACTCGTACCAGTCAGGGAGGGTGGAGCGTTCATGATCGAGATTTCGGGGTTGATGGCCTTGAACGGACGAAGTGACCCTGCAACACGAGGCTGCATACTGGAATAG
>NW_015622861.1:0-33651 GCF_000835515.1 Exophiala oligosperma
TTGTTCTTGAAAGGTGGATGTGGACCTCTGAAAATCACCAAGCTTTACACGTGCCGCTGCAATTCGGCGTTTGAATTCTGCTATCTCTCTCCCGCGATCCTCGCATTGCAGACGAAGGGTTGCGATCTGTTCATCCCTTGCTTCGATCAACTGTTTGTTCTCCTTCAGTTGGATAGATTGGATTTCAGTGCGCTCAGTGAGCTCGCAAATAAGGGATGAAAAGCTCCGAGGGTTTGTAAGGTCGCGACGGGTTCGGGAATGGGAGTTGTCTGAGATTCCGTGCTCGTTTAGCACCGGCTTTGGCACCCCAGGTAATGTAGCGTGAATGGATTTGCCGATCTCCGAGGTGATTTCTTTACATGCTGCAATATTGTGCTTGCTAATTTGCTTTTGGAACAAATGTTGTCGTTCGGGCAGATAATCCCACTCGTATACGGCGTCCGGTCCTGGAAGTAGGCGTACGTCGGTTGCCGCCACTTCAATGCCCAGACGCGTTTCTAGTTATCAATTCAAGTTCTTCTCTTCAGCAAAAATAGAGGAACGTACTGATGTGTTCTGAGAGCAGACCACGACACTTTGAGCGCCACTCAGCTCTGCGTTGATTTGCTGGCCTCTGAATATTAGAATTCATGGATATAGAATTTGGAGGACGACTAGCTGGATTAATCTATGGAAATCCTGTAGTTTAAAGCTTGTCAAATTTTTTATCACCACAAAAGCTCGTGAGTGGTATTATTCCATAGGAATCCATGGTCAGAAATGAACAGGCTTTTCTCAATACTCCGAGATATGTTGTCAAAGGCCACATAGTGAATCAGACTGCGCAGTTCCACTGTATGAAATTCTCATGATATAAACCACGTACAAGACATCTCCTTTGACGTTTATCCTTATCCCACAAAGCCGAAATGTCTGAGACAACATCTGACTGTGGGAGCTGTAATGCTTTGATGTCCCATCTCTCCAAAGCGAACTGCGATCTGCAGTGGTGCTTGATCCGGCTCAACCAAGAACGCACTCGAAACTTGCATTTGTCCTCGTACGTTGCTTTTTTGGAAACGACGCTCGCGGAGAGCCAAGCTACTCTTCAATGCGCCATGACCCTTCTGCACCAAACCTCGAATACACAAATCAACGTCCAATTAAGGGAAACGTCATTAGCTCAAAGTTCTCACTCCGACGAGGTTGTCCGTACCGATTAAGATTTAGAAATATAAGAGTAGATAAGGATCCAAGATTGTACCACGGTAAGCGAAACATCCACGGAGCACATTAAAAAAAACGTCTAGTTCATGGATTCTTGTACAGTTGGAAATCATGCTAACCTCCACGGTAGGAGGGAGTGTTGACAAATCCATTGTACCAAGTTAGTAAAAGTGTTAGGCAGACGTATCCAGTCTTACCACTTAAACATCTCAGGCTCTGATTACCAGATGCAGCAAACGCCATGTAATCCTGACAATGTACAGTAATGTATATCTATACAGCAATTGCTTTTGAGCTCACAGCTCGCGTGCCCATTGCCACTTAGAATTGGGACCATTTCTAATCCATGTCTTCCAACAAATGGTTCTAGGGCTGCTCTGCTCTGACAACGCAGTATCGTACCTATTTTTACACCGAAGTCTTCAGCTTATTAAGTGATCTAAGGCAGGTATTTCCTGATTTTTCGGGGAGTCTAAATCTGCCTCAAGACTCTTTTGTGAGTCTCTACAGGCGGAGAGACCTGTAAAGCATGATCATGTGGCGTTGAATGGTTGCACCACTGATGCTTGGCTCTTATAGTCACAATCAAAGAGTTGCGAAAATATTGTATCGTTGAAGCTTGATCTGGGGAGAATTGTTATGTGAGACAGCAGGGTCGGCTAAATAATTGCATCGCTTTCAAGGTAAAGTTGTGACATTTTGCGTGCCAAGATTTGTAAAGACTGCGTCGAAGCGTATCGTCTCGACACGCTTCGAAGGCCCCTGGCCACGTGATTGTATTATTACGAAGTGCCCCGGTATAACCCGATACACCCTTCGAAACCTATATAGTCTGACGTCCCCTTGGACCCCTTAGAGAATGACAAGTCCTCCGACAATAATCACAAAGTTAGACGCGAGTCGTCACGTGCCATAACTACGTTCACGTAGTTATGGTTCAACAGTACACCTATCGGGCAGGGACATTGGGCTTTACACCCCATTGGAAAGAGATGGCAGGTTCACACACGAAGAAGGATCAGCGACACCGTCAGAGACCCTTCGCCCATGAAAAAGCAAAACCAAATGACGCAGGTAAGTTTGGTTTCACCATTATCGCCGAATCAATTGTCGCTTGAATTTATACAGTATTATGCGTGGTAATATGAGCTGATAACGACTTCGAGTACATCATCCCTCTGTTGCGTCGATACAACTCACAAGATGGATCACACACATAACATGTACTCGCTTTGGAGGATTCTATACTCCTTGGAGGGCCTCCCATTGGGCCTCTAGATCTAGAAAGCCGTTTCTGATGCTGCTGGACAGCAGATCCGACATCTTCCCCCTGTTGTTTATGATTTTAGCGCTTTCCGACCTTTAGAAATCTGAATTGCAGTGCCCCATTGATCGCAGCTCCAAAGAACTCTATCGCTGAACGGAAATTAGTGCCGGGTGCACCCTTCGTGGCGGATAACCGTTCAGGCTGTTTGATAGGATCTCACGTGATGTCCCTCTGTCGAGGAACCTCTGTGGTCGTGCCTAGAAGGATGGCCTCTGCTGAAACGCTCTCCGCAATTTGCATCAGATGATTCTTTGCAGACAGAAAATTTCGTTATGTCTCAAGATTGATCTCGGCCGCCCGATCCTCATGGGCACGCTACTTAAACATGTTAAGTAGTGACATAGTCGCTCAGCTTGTCGGTATCGCAAAGCAAAGGGGTAAACTGGCAAACTGCCACAACCATCCGTTAGCATTCCATGATCTCGATTGGACAAAGGTAAAGACGCACCGCTCGAAGAGTTGATAAGTCAAGGACTCCAAATTTTATGCAGCGGCTGGCATGCTTCTCACTATGATGCGACTCATCTCGATGAAATATTCCGAGTCCATTGGGTGTTTCTCCATCTGACCCTGGTTCATTTGCCCAAAAGGGGGTGGTTGTAATGGACGCTTTCCTTCAATAAAGTCAGTCACCGACGGACCCAATACTTCATCGACACGACGAAGAAATCCACCACGATACAAATACAAGAGATCGAAGAAGGCGCCCACGAGCTCGCCGGGCAGCGTCTGAAAACTAAACACTAGCTCAGCAAAACGAACAGGACTGGACGTGGGGAAAGAGGCTTCACTCGCTTTTTCTCCGATAAGTGGGACGGCATTGCAAAAAGAGCACTCGGGGAGCGTTGATGTGCTGTAAGCCAATGGCGACCATTCTCCAACGTTTTTTGTAGCCTTCTCTTTTTGAAGGCATATTCTTTGCTGCTCAATTTCAGACTCGGATAGGCCGAGGTTACAATTTCCTTCAATGCCACTCTATCAGGGTAGCCTTCGCCCTCATTTTTCGCGCATGTTTGAAGCCGGGAGCGTTCGCTGCAGAGACACACCAGGAGCGCGCGTTTCTCAACAGGCTGAGCTAAGATAAATCGGTCCAGCACTCTCACGTGACCCTCCAATGTGGTCAAATCTATCTCTTTCGTGCAATGAATCGCTGAAAACGAGTCTCGAATTTGTTCAAAGGCGTACGGGCCGGCGAAGTGGAAAAAAAGTTTCGTCAGATACCGTAGTCTGGAGGTTTGGGAGGAGTACTTGCCCGCTCGTGTCATCAGTGCTTCGAATATTTCGTCAGGACTCGCAACTTTCTCCACGATTCGATCTAGACTGGTCCACTCCGTACCGGCTCGCTTCCTTTTTTTCGACGGGAGATCTTGATTGATTGCTGTGACTTCGTTTGGAATTATTGCGGGAGTGGCATCTGTAGCATCATCGTCGGCGACGTCGATGGTTGCATCGTGTGCGGTGCTAATTGCCCACTCACGGTCCTTCGAGAATGACGCAGAGCAGTTCCGAAGGAAATCTTCCACATTGCGGAGGCTCATCTGTAGCTGATCATGAAGACCTACAAGCAGGTCCGAGCACCCTTCAACATCTCTGTGGTCATCACAAAGACGAAGTAAGTACGATATGCGTGAAAGAAATTGAGGGATCTCCGACAAGTGATCCATAGGAAGTGCCCGGAGGCCTGACGCCATCTCGTGTTGTGGATCAACACTGACTTTATCTGCAAATGCAGTATTGCTTTGCATCAGTTTGTAGGACTGAGGAAGCTCCAACAGGTCTGTATTGATAGAGAGAAATCAGGAGAGGACTGGCCTATGCAGTTCTATTTCGAGCACCCGTCTGTTGCTGTAGGCTCAGGGATTGAAAACTGACAAAAACTCTGTGCGAGAAAAGGGAAGGAGTCCGGAAAAGCAATGACAAAAAAGAAATCCACAGGTAGAAGCGGTCTTACTGTATGCAATGGGGGCCGAGATACCTGCCATCGGTTGTTTCTTTGGTGGCTCTTCCCACGCAACTCCGGGGGACACTGTTGATTGATCATTAGTGAACGACATGAACCACCAATTCAGAAGTTGACTTCTAGTATGAAATTACCGCAGTACCTTGTGGCCCAGTGCTAAGTATTGTACCACGAACCCACTGCTTCGGACAGTTACCACAACGGTCTTACTCGGTTTTACCCATCCATATAGTAAGTGCAGCCACGTCGCTCTCTCGAGATTAATTACATCATATCAGCCGTCTACTGTATTTTTTGGGAGGTACGCAGCGCACTATTATACTGTAAGTAGAAACTCCATACTAACAATCCTAATATGGGTTCTATATATATGCTACCTGTCAGGCTCTTCCCGGCCCTCCTCTGTTCCTGTCTACTTAATGTACACTCGTCTGTGCCGCTGTATTGTTGGGTCGCGAACGGGGCCACCTGGAACGGACCTATAGTCCCCATCCAATCTTTGTTTTGTTTGGCTAGAATACTACTTGATCGCTAGGAACTGCCGAGAGTTTAGCCATCCCAGTGCGATAGCTCATTGTTTAGGAGTGCGCTATATATAGTACAGATGTATTGTATGGGATATACGTGTAGTGTACGAGGCTTACTCGTTAATGCTTCCCGAGTTGATGCTCGCCCTCGGCCATCGAGACACGATTGGCAACCGGACGCATCGCCACGACCTCTTTCGGTCAGGTGGTGTGTCGCGATATTGCCAAGCTATGGAAGTGACAGTGTATAATGCGTCTAAAAAGTGTTTTCTAAGCTATAACTAGATAATGTTATTAATAGCATGACTTAATATGACAGATTGTGCATGTTGTGTTCCCTTCGTGAGTAGTGTTATTGCTTTATATAGTGAATCGTCTCTTCTCCTTTCTTTTTCACCTCTTCGCCGTGAATTTGTCAATCTTCGATACTGTAAACTATGGTGTGTCAGGACGATAGAATGCTAGATTTTATCTTTCATCACTAGTTATAAGTTGCAACACTCTTTCGCGAACTGATACTGTATGTTTGGTGTTTCTAGAGGTTTGGAGGATGATTTGTTAACGAGTCGACGCGTTATGAGTTGAGAGAGACTAGATTTTAAACGGAATATCTTGAAGTGTTGGCAGTGGCAGTAGTGACTATCTCGATTATGTCTCTCTCGTCCACCCCACCTCTTTGTCACGTATTCTTCATCCTCTCACACTGTAAACTTCGGTCGACCAGGGAAATGAGGATCAAGTTCGTTCTCTATCGTGGACGCACATAAAAGAGGCGCCACTCCCTTCCGTGAGGTGCACAAGGTGATTTTCGGGACTTCGACAGGTCGCTCGTAAGGTGATCATCGCGTTGTCGAGCACCTCCTGGCACTCAGAAATAACTGACCTGTTTCTCTGAGAGTTCCCAGCGGGCACCAGGTGGAGGTGGGAGCTCATAGTCCGCCTTAAACCTGCTCATGTTTCATGCACAAAGTATGCAAATGGTTCTTTTTTGTCCGAGCTTGCCAGTAGCCATAGCGGGACAACAGCTTTTCTCATATCTATCTTGTCTTTCACTAACCAATTGCACAACCTAGACTAGCTTGTCGGCAGGACTGATTGGCTGGTCATGGTGCAGGTGGCGTCGTCCGCTGCATAGTTCTGCCAGGCTAAAGGCACCCTAAGAAGACCGCATGCAAGAGCAACCACCCACGTACGATCTCGAGCTGCAAGGACTCTCAGAGCGTTGTGCATTATTGGCCTATACCAATAAGATACTACCGTTTTTCCTACTGTTGGCGCCGGATCCTCTATGCAAATCACCACGTTAAACTCAATCCTATGAGAATCAATAGCTTCAAAAGGACAAAATAATGGAGTAAGCCTTGTTTAAGCCTTCTCTCTCTACGAAGATAGGCAAACTCAAGTTTACTAAGCGTTGGCAGAAGCAGCATGTGTTACGTTCATCAACGATGTTGAGCGGCCTTTCAAGTTCGCGTGATCTCGCTGTCAGACATGGCTGGTTCGCTTTGATGTGTGGAGTTTCGTCAAAAACCAACAGGAACCTTGTCTAGGGCATAGAAACGCCTTGTCACTGATACTTGTCCGCAAACTCTGGCCAACATACGCCAAAGTCAGTTCGAGTTGTCAGGACCGAATGGGAGCGTCATCCTTTCAAGGAAATGGGAGGCGACTCTCTGACTCAAACCGACGATCACCATACACTTTCGACAGCCGGGAAATGAGGAGCCTCGGCCAGAAAACAACTTTTAAGACATCCGCGAGTATCAGAATATGCTGGGTCGCCAGGACAGACGTGTTTTCTATCATAGGAAGGTATCCAGACCAATGTCGATTCAATTCGATTTACTCCGTACCTTCTCTAGATCTGCCGAACAAGATGATTACAGAGTTCTTATATATGTTGGATATTTGTCGGCGAAGTTCTCGAAAATTTCTTCGACTGCTACCTAGGCAGCTCAATCTCATTGAAGTTGCGACAGACCATCCTTATGAGGCATAAGATCCCTTGCATTATCGTCTGCACTATTAAGGAAAATGGCCTCTACGCTCATCGACCCAGGTTGTGTTGTGCAATATTTTGATTGCAACGAACTTAGCGAACTTGAAGCAGCGTTGAGCATGCTCAGGGTCGCCCTAGACACCTCCCCAGATACACAGTAGCGGCGAAATGGCCCGCCCCCAAAATATCGATGTTTAACTCCATATCAGCATAAAGATCAGAACGGAGCCAAGATACACGAATATCACGTCTGTGATCTTAGCCGTAAGTTGATCAGAGCTACCAGAGTGCGCGTACGATAAACTGTTCGCCTCGGCCGCTACAGCAAACACCGACCCAGGGTAATTTCCATCCTTATAATAGTCGACCAACAAAAAGTTTGGAGATCGAGACCAGGCGGTCTCACAGTGACGTGCCGCATCACCGACACTACCGTTTCCATGATCCGCGTTAGTTTGGTCCAGTTTGGTCCAATAAGGGACGAGGATTTCAACACCCTTGATGGAAAAATTTTGATTGAGATTGTGGTTCATCAGCATCATCTTTGTCCGCCGGACCTCGTTGCTTTGATGGGGTGGCCGTTCAGAGGTGCAAGGAAAAGACGGGTCGGTGGGAGAGAATTTCGTTTCCCACATGACGAGAAACTCATCAAGAATGTAGGGCACACGGGTAAAGTTGGCCTAGTAGTCCAACATCACCACCACCCGGGAATTGTTCTAAATCATGTCCCCTAAGGTGGGCCACGCGTCGAGATCTAGATTCGCGGCGGGCGGGTGGTACACATAATCGATCAAGCCCGAGTTGACTATTGAGGCGGTGTAGTTTCCTACGTCGATGAAGTTGTCATTGCCCATGAGGACGCTGACGACTTCATTCGGATGGTTCTCCAGCCAGACTCGCAGCCTCCGTAACAGATCCACGAGAAGACCAGCGTCCAAGATTTTGCAGCTCGTATGACAGAGACGGAGCTCATTGTCCTCAAAATGAGTTTGGAATTGAACTGTCGGTGTGTCAGCCGAACGGCACTTTACTTGCTCAGTTTGTGGTAAGCGTCGTACGCATCCTCACGCCATCATTAAGCTGCGTTTCGATACTTGCTGCCTGGTTACTTGCGGGATTACCGAGTTGGTTGAACGGGCTATTGTGGGGCGGTCACGTAGGTCACATTGCTGTATCGACGACTGCAGAGTTCCGCGTGCCCATTACAGAGTGGGCTAAGAGAACGCCGTGAAGCTCCGTTTTCATCAATTTGAGATCCGAAGCAGAGACAAAAAGGAAGCCAATAGGTCACGATCCAGAGCTTGGAGAGAGAAAAAATAAGGTGCATCATAGAGTCGGAGCCCATCTGCAGGCTCTTATCAATGAAAGACGACTGCAGCTCCTGCACGGCGAGGGACGTCGTTAGGGGTGAGAATAGCCTAGAGACTGTACTGTATATTTAAGATGTGGTGCAGTACACTATGATCCTATACAAGACTGTACAGCACCATAGTTAGTTATGTAGATTCTGCACTGTACCTGACTCGGGACAGGCTTTACAGACATCCACGGTAGTATCAGGAATGTAACTCCTCGATATCTAGGGGTGAGCGCCGTAGGGGCTCGACCGGGAGGGTGATAAAGCATATCATCATCATGCTCCACAGCTACTATCAGTATTTACAGTAGTTTCTTTAAGATAGGCCTTACAAATCATTGGTCGCCGATTTTTCATCAGATGGAACTCATCCCGAGTTTACTTGCTTGGAACTAGTCATGTTATGAACGTGCCGCCACCATATTCTGAGGGAAATCTTTGGCATTATAACCGTGTTTAGGGTAATATACAGTACTGTATACATACAACGGTCCATGTGTCTAGGACGTGGTAAGGTCGTGATAAACACGATCCGATTGGTCTGCGTTTTACACAGTAGATTCTGAACTTTTGGTCACCTATTGACTCCAACAGGGCAGTGCTAGAAAGCAAACTTCAGCCAGGCAGTGCTAGAGGTACCCACTAGATGTGTATATAGACAAGAATAGCCTATGGACTGTCGAAGAAGAGACGGAAGGAATCAACAATGAAAAGATTACAAGCCCTCGTCTCCTGTCAAGGTCGCTAATAGGACTTCTGTATCACATGTGTTAAAGTTGTCACAGAGCCACAAACATATTAATCCTATGGCGGCAAAGTTCTGTTGTTTCTCAATCGGCTGTGGGGAGTCGATGAACACAGAAGAGTTTCGGCCTCTCTTGACAAGGAACCTGAAACTGCTTTTGCCAGACAATTCCCATTTTCGGGCTGCACTTCACTCAAACACTAAAGGTGGAGCCCAAACACGCATCGTGGTACGATTCAACGACGAAGAAGCATGGGCGGACTGGGTTCTTTCTGGCTTCAATGAAGAAGGTGATCGGACAATGGCCAGTACGTTACTCCACTCGGAAGAAAAGGGTGGAGCACTCTTCGACGGGCTCATGGAAGCTGAATGGGAAAAACAACCTGGATGGGCTTGCCGCCGATCTATCCACCTTGAAAGATTGCAAACTCCCAAACACTATTTTCGATTCTGTGAATGTGATACCGAGAAGGGTCAGTACGGGAGTTGGTACGATGGGCCTTCGGATGTGGAGGGATTTTTGAAAGAGTCGAAGCATTATATTTCGAGCTTGGATCGAAGGCCTGTAGGAGATCTTGACCTTTCAAATCACTCCAATTTTGAGATAACGCCTCAAAGAGAAGAAAGGCAGAGTCCCCTGAGAAGGCCTCATATGGACTTGCATTACTGTATCAGAAGATGCTTCCAGTGACGTCAGGCGGAACAGGTTTGCTTTACTATTGATGTATGGTCTTGAGTAGATCTTATGATTTAAGCTTTCTCTTCTTGAAGTAAGAAAAGTAACTTCTCCAGTCACTCTTAACGTTACCATTGCCCGAGCAAAGACGGATACTGTAGACTATTCTTTCACCAGTCTAACTATAATACAAGACTAGAGTGAAGAAGTCTGAGGAATTTAAACTCTATCTTCCGTAATCCTTGATATTCCTGGACAAGCAAGATCAGAACCGATGGCTCGGCGGATACAATATCAGTATACCGGATTAGCTGACAATCCCAGCCGTCGATATATCGTCATAAGGGGCCATGATACCTTCCGTTACACAAATGCAAGGGCGTGATTAAGAAAGTCCAATCCGGTAGTGGGTAGTATTACTATAAGAGAAAGACTAGTAGACTTACAAGACCGTACCTATCTCCTTATCGCTCCGGAATGTAAGACTCAAGGCCAGACTCGTGCCAGACTTATCGATCATCCTTGAAAAGTTCTGAGCCTGACGACGAAGAAGCCATACCGAGACCATCATTCCAATTTCTCAAGCACAGTCCTGCGGCCATAAGCTCAACCAGGAAGTGTATTCGCTGACTGCTCTGCCCGGGGATGTAGGCAACTTCGCCGCTGATCGTAACCTTCCCGTCGTCGCTTGTCCGCATTTTGCTCAAGGGCCTTGCGACGAAACTTTGTCTTCGACCGCCCTGCAAGGTGCAATGTCCTTTCTTTGATCAATCCATTGTATTCCACCGTCCTTGAAAATGCATGTTATCAGAAAGCCGTAAGCCCTCCCAGTTTGAACCTCGTTATATATCGTACTGTCACTCACAATACTCCGCAAAAGTTTGACATTCGCACGGAACCTCCATGTTCATGCCTTAGCCTATCGTTCCAGTTTCTGAACTGTGTTCCATTCTCTTTGCTGATGGAAGGTCCGCAGGGCAGTCGGTAGGGAGAAATTCGAGAGATCAAAGAGCCCTGATTCAGTGTACACAGGAGTCCAAATTACAGACTACTTCGCTCACGGTATGTACAGTACACATCCGAACGCATTGGACTCGGTCAATGAAGCACTTGCAGGGCCTCCTCGATATTCTGTTCGGAACGTCCTAGCTTTCGCCTTTGCTTTCTGACCTTTGACATGAGATGTACATTTCGTTGACTGGGCTTCGTTTGTCATATACACTTACGCACTACTTCTTACCTATATTTCTCTTCCCATCGGCCTCAACCTAATCCGACGCCCATGCCATAGACAAAGTTAATATGAGAAGCCATAAACTTAAATACAAGTTCTCAAACAAAGCTTCTTCCTACATGGATAATCCACACTCGCCCTCGCCGAGCCGATCAAGGCACACCCTCAAGCCGTCCCTCAGTCCCTCATCGTCAATTGCTTTGTCAAACTGCGGCTGAGCACCGTCTTGGTCTTGCTCCCATAGCTTTACGGCGTGCCACCATGCCCTCACCGTCTTGCGAATCTTGAGCGTGAAACCGGGTTCGACCTGCGTTTCATTCTCGGGCTCGTTTTCTTTCCAGAAAGGTTGGTCGATGCCTTGGTCGATGTTAGGCAACCGATCAGTCAAGTGTCGCACACGATCCTCATTTCCTACAGAGATCGACAACTCTTCTTGTGAGGGATTGCCGAGGAAAGAATCGAGCTGCAGACACATCTCGCAGCCGCAGCCGGCACGCCCAGTCCACTGGTGGTGTAGGTTTGTGGCCGACGCATCGGTTGGCGAACATGTCGATGATTTCAGCGGTGAAGACGAATACTTTGTTCTGCAGATTCGTTGGTATTGGGGTCGTGCTTTGCTCAACAGCCATCGTGTATAGCTTCCCCGTGAATAGTGTGAAGAACTTCGTCATGACCATTACAGCTGGCTCTCCAGTCGCAGCTAGCTCTTGGAGTTTGTCACGGAAGCGGTGAACCTCGAGTGTAATATCTAGGCTGATGCACTGCTGGAGAAGTGTTATCATGTTATCCGGCTCGAGATGGGCGGGAGGCATGTAATGTGAGCTGCCAATGCTTATCCGTTTCTCTTCATGACGTGCCAGAGTGATGCCCGGGATGAAGTCCTTCGGACCAGCACGAAATATCAGAGTTGGATCCATTTTGGTAGTATGGGTTTCCAAACGGCCGCTGGAGCGATCAAAGGTATCGCCGTATCTGGTACGTCGATGTCAAGAGATAGTATTTTTATGCATGAATTAACCATCCTTCCTTTCAAGCGTCGCTCCTGGCGGTACTGCCTCGGCTGTTGTAGCCACCAGGTACTATTTTCGAGGTTAGATGGAGTCGCTTAAGTTGGGAGGATGAAACTTCCAGAATATCTTATTTCGTCGAAAGTGAGTTCTGCCAAGACTTTGGCGATTGTCTGGTCGGCCCCAGCACAAGACGTTCGTCAAATACAGACCACATCTCGAGAGCCGTTCATTCCCTCGCCTCAGAAAGTTCCAATTTTAAGCGACAGTAGCGTAGGAATGTAGCTCGAAATACAAGACAATCCTAAAACATTTGCTATTCTGCCCGGTCTTCTCTCTGAAGAAATTCCAGTTCTTCAATCTGAGGATCCTGTTGACCAGGCCCTCTACTTCTCAAAAGCTCATTACCATTCCCAGGGTATTCCTGTTAGCCCATCTCAGCCCTGGTCATTCATCCACGTGAAATTCGTCTTATTCCGGTGGCGGAACCTCCCCTGATGTTCCTGGACCCAGATTCGGCACTCGAATTGGGTTTGGTAGGGCCCTCAGCAGTATCATTGAATAGCCAACGTAAATGCCGGTCCTTCAGATGCTCAAGAAAGGAGGGGCTGATTGCGCCCTGGCAGGGACATTCAACATCAATAATCGGGTCAGCCTTCAGGTAGTCCTCCCATACCTTTCGTGCCGCACGAACCCACCCTCGGTCTTTCTTTCTCTTCATTTGGAGGAGATTTTCTACCGAGACCCATGCACGCAAGGCATCCCTCGCCCCGGCATTCTGCAACGCCACGTCGAGAGAATCCAGGAAGAAGAAATAGCAGTTTCGCTGCTCGTTGGCTTCCAGCTCCGCTTGCATGTTGTATCGGAGGTATTGTGCAAACGGCCATACTGACCTCTGAGTGGTACAATCGATCGAGACCAGGAACCCACCGGCAACGGTGAAGACAGCATGCAGGCATACCGCCGGTAAGTAGACCGCTTCCGCCGAAGTCGTGTGCGCAACCACACCCCCTTCCAAGACCGCCATGCCCTGTCTCAGTTTGGCTTGTTGGCCCCTGTGCTCGGCCATCCACTGCAGGTTGTGAGGCGTCGGAGGATACATCACCCACACCTTTTCGCATTCGTGTAAGGTAGCAGAGATACCATCTTTGCCATAGTCTGTTGTCTTGGTCAGCATATGGGCCCTCGATCGACGACCAGTGACCATACCTATATGCAAGTCGACGAACGAGAATTTTGGCGTCATATTGAACACCATGCGTTGTTCCAAGTGCGTTGTCACTCGCTGATGAAGTTGAGCACAGCCCCCGAACGTTCGGAATCGGACCAATGCAGGAGGCTCCATCCCAATAATGCAAATAGGATTGTCGTGATTCGGTCTCGCCATCTGACAGAACGCAAGCGCAGCATTGGTTGACTGTTCGCCCTGTTCGTAGACCCGATGATCTTCTCTGTCAGTACTCTCTCAACCTAGTACGGTCTCTTCACAACGCACTATTTGCTTTGATCTTCAACGTTTCGACCCAGAGCTGTTCAAACGTTGGCGGCGTTTCCCGCCAGCATGCTGCTGCCGGCACAATCGTAGGTAGACACGTCGTGTGTGTCTTCCAAAAAGTATGCAGATCTTCAGTGGCAGATGTCAGTAGTTTCAGTTTCGAGAAGTCCAAAGCAGGGTCCAGATGTATCAGAAACGCTGGCTCCTTGTGGAAGTAGTCCAGCCATGTTGAAACAGCAGGCTCATCATGATGTGTAGGTGGCTCATATGGCGCCGACAGCTCTTCTTGAGCCCTTGTGGGGTTCTTTGTCCGGGGCGCTTGTCGATGTAACCGCCTGGTGCGTTTTGGATTGTCAAACATGTCAGCCTGAGCTAGCTGTTTAAGGTCATTCAAATACTGTGCGCTGAGAGATGATAACTCTGCGTGCTGGTCAATCTTACTCTGATCTCGCTTCAGGAGATCGGTCAGATGTTGGCAGGCGTATTGTCCTCTCCTTAACAGGCGGTGATGCGTGAATGAGGCACTCAGGAAAATAAACGCTTGCGGGGAGATCGCCAAGGCCCTCTCCCAACATGCCTTCACGAAGTTTCGTGCGGCTCGCCGGCCTTTCAGATACTCGACCGCGGTCCGAATATTTCTGTGAGTCCGTACTGAGTGTCCACCATTTCCGGAGCCTAGGTACTGTAACTGTGCGTGCACAAAGATGTCATCCTGGTGTACAGAGTCAACAGTGTTCAACTTCAGTGCCGAACTATTAACCAGCGACATGATTTTTAGTACGTTCATGTGTCGACATAGGTTTGAGAGTGTGAGAGTGTGAGAGTGTGAGAGTGTGAAAGTGTGAAAGTGTGAGAGTGTGAGAGTGTGGTGTTTGTGGTACTGTAGCGCGTCGCACATTGTCGCGTAAACAACGCGTGAGCTTATGTCCGACGCCCTAACTTCGGTGGTTTTGGTGCACCCACAATACGCTCATTCCTAAGGCTTTTGAGTTTCTGGCACCTGTTCCTCGATCCAGGTATATATAGTACACCACGTCTTTTAGTGGCATAAATTGACCCGTGAGAATCGTAACCACAAGATGCTGCTAAAATCCCAGCGCGCAGCGCCTGATTCCACGAGACCGTCGAAGCGGAACAAAACTCCTGCAGCTGCTTTTCTTCAGTCAGCAGCGAGCGAGATAACCTACAACATCGTTAGATCCGACCTCCACATCCAGAAGGAAAAAAGAGCGCAGAGTACTAACCCGGCTTATTGGAACACCATTATGAATCTAGGGGCAGAGGAAGCCGGTACAGAGCCAGTGCCCGGAGTAGGACCAGGTCAGGTCATTGCGGAGATTCAAGACATCTATCCTATTGATCCCGGTGTATCCCCGAAGCCCACTGAGCCGATAGAGGTAGTGATACAGAGAGAAAAAGCTGGAGAGAAAGAAGTACAAACAGAGGAAGCAGAGGAAGCAGATATACAAATACCGCTGCCTTCCACATCATCTGCTCATGCGTCGGGGGCAGTCCTACCTGAGATAACTCCCGTGGAAGAATTTTTCGACATTGAGTTCAGCAAAGACCGGATGGCATACACCATCGTCCCGCTGAAAGAGAATATGGCCTCTTGGCGGAGCCTCGATGCGGTAGCATCGTGTTCGTTGCGGGACGAACGAATTCAGAATGGTGACTATGTGGTGATCCGGCTGCAGGGAGAGTCAGTGCCGAATGAAGAGGAAAATTACGCCAAGGTGCGTGAGATCCGTAAATTGCCCGATCCTGATGCCCGGTGCCTGATCCGTATTGCGTGGCTGTATCGCTTGAGGAAGCGACTGCACGTGAGCAATCATTATCAGGTCATGCTCTGGGACACTGTGGACGGCGTTTTCAACACCTCCCAGCGGCGTCAGATCCAGCGGGATAGTCTTTACGATGCCTGCCAAACGATGCAATTATGTAACGTAGGAGGAAAAAGGAAATGGCAAGCTCTGGAGCGGCAAACATTTGGTCATGGCCAGAAGTGATTGTTGTGATATGAGGCTCAGCCAACCATCATGACATTCATGATAGTCTCAGGGAATCATTGCGCATGCTTGGAAATTGTAGGGAAGCTTCTAGTATGTCACTTCGATGTATATATACTTCTACTTCCTTAGAGAAGGAGAAGTAGAATAAGGATCAATCAATGCTTCCACTGCTATAATACACAACAGTGATGTGGGAATGGTCCAGCTAAAGACCAGTTCCGTCAATGGAACAAGAAGGTCATAGCCTGGAAAGGTCGGTGGAAACCTGACTGGTAGACATAACATGGTTCAAACTGCCGTATTCCTTCTCGCCCAGTGAGAAAAGTGTTGAAATACTTACGGTGATGTGTCACCTCAGGACTTGTCCCGGCCAATGCTAAGATTCGAAGCTTAAAAGGGTACTGGCTGTCGGATCTTCATCTAGGAACTGTCGCGTGGCGAATCTAATGGTCAGATCGAAAGCGCTCCTTCGATCTGCTTCATAAGTGTATGAAATTGACAGCGAAGCTATGCAAACAACAGCACTTGAGGTACAGAATGCGAAGTACTCTAGCGAGAATTGCGTAGAACACGCAACTGACAACCCACACAACACCGTAATGACACTGTGATCTACTTCTAGAGAACAAGACATGGACTGTAGACCTTTTGCCAGCTGAATCTAGAGCTCGGTAACCACATCCTCGTTTGTCGCCGTCCTCGTATTCACCCTCGGCACTGGCTTTCAGGTTGGAGCTCAAAACCCCGCCATGCTCTTCGCTGGAAGAGTGATTGGTGGTCTCGATATCGGCATGTTCAGCATGGTGATTCCTCTGTACCAGGCCGAAATCGCCCCTCCAGAATTGAGAGGCTCCCTGGTATCTCTCCAACAGCTCTCGATCACCATCGGCACCTGCATCAGCTTCTGGCTCGACTATGGCATGCACTTTGTTGGGGGTAGTCACTGTGATCCCGCAGGAGTGGCCGATCCTTATTCTTCGACCAACGCCTTCGAGCCTGCCCTGGCCCACGGCCACACTTGTCTTGGCGAAAAGACTGTCTCATGGCGTGTGCCATTGTCTCTCCAGCTGATTCCGGCCTGGATCCTGTTCTTTGGAATGTTCTTCCTCCCATTTTCTCCCCGGTGGTTGATGATGAAGCATCGGGAAGATGATTGTGTGGCCGCACTGTCCCGGTTGAGAAGACTTGAGCCTTCTGACCCTCTCCTGGTCGCCGAATTTCTCGAAATCAAGGCGACTGTGATGTTCGATGAAGAGGCAGAAGCTGAATTGAAGGAGAGCGGCGGTGTCCTCGCTCCATGGATGGCGCTATTCGCATCAAATATGTTCAAGCGGTTGAGCATTGGGTGCTGGATCATGATGTGAGTCTCTTTCTCGCTCTAATGTACCCACCCGTATTAACACGAGGGCTAGATTCCAGCAGTTCACGGGCATCAACGCCGTCTTGTGAGTAGATTCTGCCACTCCCTAGAATCACAGTCTAATTTACCGCAGGTACTATGCGCCACAGATTTTTGGAAGTTTCGGTTTCAGCTCAGTCACCACCAATCTGCTGGCCACCGGCGTTACTGGTATATTGCAAATTCTCTTTACACTGCCCTCCGTATTCTTCCTCGACAAATTTGGTCGAAAAACGTTCTTGATCGTCGGGGCGATTGGTATGTGTATCTGTCATATCGTCGTCGCATCCATAGATGGCGTGTATGAAGACCAGTGGGCTCTGGGTAGAGGCCTTGCCAAAACCCTCGGGTGGGTTTCCATCGCCTTCATCTGGCTTTTCGCGGTCAACTTCGCGTACTCGTGGGGCCCTGTAGCTTGGGTGCTCACTCAAGAGCTTTTCCCCAACAGCATGCGTTCCCGAGGTGTGTCGATTGTGGCTTCGACTAATTGGATGTTCAACTTTATCATCGGCCTGACCACCCGTGACATGATCAACTCGATGAAATTCGGCACTTACATCTTCTTTGCATTCTTCTCCGGAGCAGGCGGTGCTTTCATCTGGTTCTTTTGCCCCGGTGAGAAGACCTAGCCTTACGATCAGACGTAACAATGCTGACAAGACTTGATAGAGACCAAAAACAAAACCCTTGAAGAGCTTGACATGTTCTTCGGTGGTTCTATCGAAAGTGTGGCCCAAGCTGATCGAGACCGGATGCAGCGTATTAACGATAGACTCGGTATTACTGGAGCTGAGCACCCTAGTGATCTCGCAGGGCGTGCGCTTTCTATTGCTCGAGAGCGAGGACTTCCGATTACGGAACAAGGTGAGTATGATCCCAAGACATAAACAGGACCCCAGCCACCCCGAGCAGAGCACGTAGGGTGCTGGCTGAATTCTAGAGTAAAGGGAATAGGCAGCCGGAGACTGCTGTTGTAGTAGCAATGGAGATTTGAAACCCAAATCCTTTCTCAAAATCACAGACTGTTCGATTGAGGGGCGATGATACTATTGAGGATTCAGTCCAGAAGCCTCCAGTTATGGGGCAATAAGGAGGACAATTGGTAATTTCTTGGTCATCATTGGCGATCCATATGGAAGTCGAGCATTGTGCATATATGTAATGGAAACATGGCCAGGAAGATTGATGAAATAGAATAAGAATGAGTAACACTTCACGACTCAGCACAAACATGTTCTTAGAACATTACTTCCTGGCACTGTTGGCCCGATTGATTGATTGACTGAGTCACAGTCTGGCTCGATTGGGGCCCTTATCGGCAGCTATGCAGTTGAAGCACTCACGTCTCTATGCAAGCCAACAGTACTACCCTCCCGGCCCTCCCCTGCTTCTGTGTAACAGAAGGTCCTCTTCCCCACTGAGGTGTTGCGGCGTATGATCATTGCCGCCTTGACTGAAACCTGGCTGACGTCACCATGGCTCGTCATTACGTCCGCCTACGTAATTGTGTTCCTAGAGAAAGCGCACCTTAATAAAAGTCCCTGGGTATTTGTCCAATGCAGATCGCAGCGCAGCTTCCCCGTTAGCCATGCCGTTCTTTTGGGCTCTGTTCTGTCGCAAGAATTCGTTCTTGATCTGAAGGACAAACATTATCAGCGAGGACTTTCAGAGGCACTTGGTTCACCGGCAACACTAGTATCTACTGTACAGTAGGAACCGTGCGCGCGTATGGGGTCACCTGGGTTGAGGCTAATTGGAGAACAACTGAGTTTTCTTTAAGGTCCTCGTTTTGAGCTGCTACTAGAGCCTATAATTAAGTATCTGCTCGGCCGCAAATTTTCACTTTTTTCCTTTTGCTTGTATCATCTTGGCTACTCTTGGCTATTTCACTTTATCTGGACGCCAGAATGTCTCACAACTTTCCCTTCGGCTTATCCGACCCTACATGTGTCAATCTCAACACGGCCTCCAAAAGGGATGTGACCTGTTACATCCTCTATTCCGGCAATGAATACAATGGCAACCTTGGGGCGCGTATCTCTTCCGTCTTCGTCATCCTCTTTGTGTCATCAGCGGTGACCTATTTCCCTGTTCTAGCGACTAGAGTTCAGCGACTAAGAATTCCACTCTATGTCTATCTCTTTGCTCGATACTTTGGAACCGGAGTTATTATCGCAACGGGCTTTGTCCAGTGTGTTTAATTTTCTGCTATGTGAAACGAATCCGCAGCTGATTGCTTCACAGTCTTCTCGACCCGTCCTACTACGAGATTGGCCAGAATACATGCGTTGGCATGACTGGCGGATGGTACCAATATTCTTGGCCACCAGCAATTGCCCTAGCAACCGTGATGTTGACCTTTCTGATGGAGTTCCTTGCCGAGCGTTACGTGGAGAAAAAGTACGGCATTAGTCAGCACGACAATGTGAACCCAACCGACAGCCACCTACGATCAGGATCGGTGGACGCTGCAATGCTACGCTATGACCTCTCACGGCGTCGTTCGGTCCCTGCTTCCATCCACCCTGAAGCACGAGATGACAGAATTGAATTAGACCCGTCGTCTCCACAAGGAGGTTTGCCGGAGTCTAAGAACACGCAGGCTGTGGCTCACGACGATGAACGAGACCTAGAAGAAGAGAAAGACCAAGCTGCAGCCCTGGCTTTTAGGCAACAGATTGCGGCCTTTCTGATCCTCGAATTCGGTATAATTTTTCACAGTGTGATTATTGGTTTGACGCTTGGAACAGCCGGCCCAGAGTTCTCGGTTTTGTATCCTGTCATCGTTTTCCACCAATCCTTCGAAGGCCTGGGTATCGGAGCTCGTCTGTCTGCAATTCCATTCCCGAAGCGATACAGCTGGATGCCCTGGTGGCTATGTGCCGGCTACGGCCTTACCACCCCAATTGCCATAGCGATCGGCCTTGGCCTTCGGACGACCTACAATTCCAACAGTTATACGGCAAATGTTGTTTCTGGACTCCTTGACGCTATTTCTGCCGGTATTTTGATATATACCGGGTTGGTGGAGCTCATGGCTAGAGACTTCTTGTTTAGCCCTGACCGCACCAACAACGACAGGAAGTTGGCTTTCATGATTATCTCGATGCTGCTAGGCGCAGGAATAATGTCTTTACTTGGGAAGTGGGCATAGGTCGCGCTCTATTGTGACCCGGCAGGTGCTGCTACGGTTTGTCTGCCCGGTCTCATTTGTTGCAGCAGCTAAGAGTAATCTCGTCATGAGATGACTCTCCATGAATGTCAGGAGTAGACAGAATAGAGAACTAGTAGACAGAATAGAGAAGTGACAAAGCTGAGAAAGAGAGCGATACCACCGAACCCGCGCTAAGAACACCGCCAAAAAAACTCGGAAGACTCGCGCCCTTGACGCAAGCTTCCCGCGTAAGGAATTCTTCTTCTTTATCCTTTGAGTTCTGATACCTAGAGTATCTAGATAGAATAATCTGTTTTAATTGTATCATCACTCTACAGTACTGTATGTGCGGGAGGTTAGCACCAAATGCAGAGGAAGCCTTCTGACAGTGGACCTGTTTCTTTCGACAGAGCCCCCATCCAGATCACCAATACCTACTTTCGCGTAACCATGATTCACTGACTGAGGCTATCGCAAAATATGTTGGAGGTTTTAGTTTCTGATATAGTGTGGTTGCCACACGAATACATGGCGCATTCATGTTCGTACCGCCAATGAATACAACGTTTACACGTCGGCATTTCATCCTCCAGGCCCAGCCCCAAGATGGAGGCAATCGCCACCAACCTCTAACGTAGCATGCAGCTATCTGAACTTGGCATGGCTTTTGACTAGCTGTCAAGTATTTATTGCTACTCACGCCCGTTCGCCTGCTCAGCTCATCCTGACTCTTCCTCACTTTTTATTGCCGAAAGGCTCCGACCAACCTCTCGAATATGCGGGCGTCTGGAGACTCAATGACTCTAAAGTCGTCCTCCAAAAGCTGGTCGAAGATCTCCCATCAACAGACAGGCATAAGGAAACCCAAACGCAGTGTTCGATTTATTAAATCCTCTTCACAAAAATGCCAGTCCCTAGACTTATCGAGATTCAAAGCACTTCCCCTCGAAATACAAATTAAAATTTGCGAGGCTTGCCTTGGCTCTGGGTTTCGGTCTATTAGTCCCGAAGGATACAGATTCTTTCCCTGCCATTCAATCCTTACCATCAACAAGCAATGGTATAACGGTATGAGACCATACGTCGATCGCCGCATAAATTGTTGGAACTTGGATCCTCTATTGAACAACACAATCACTATTGGTCACGTGAAAGACCTCACACTGAATTTCAGGAATCTGGAAAAGATAGATGTATGCTTGTCAGACAAGTTGGAGGAGTTATTACGGCTTGCGGACAACCTTCGGGAACTCACTCTCTATTTTTCCGAGCTTCCCATGATGTTTGAAGGAAACGGCACGCCAAACGTCACACTCGAGTTCGACGCATTGAAGTTCTTTGCTACTCTGTGGGCGGTCAAATCGCTCTCGCTTCGAACACTGTGGGATAGTTGCAATGGCGAGCACCCTCATAGTGTCGGAAACAAATCCACCAGCAAGAGAGGGTCACCTGCAATGCGACGGCGGCATACATACTGGTATGCACTCTGTCAAGCACTGACGTGTTACCGCAAAGAGATGCAGAGCGAATCGGCGAAGGACACCAACAGACTAAAGGTGTGCTTTCAGGCTGCCCTTGAAGCTTCACAACAGGAGTCTTTTCTCCAAAACCCATCCGCAGCGTTTGAGTGCAAGAGATGCGGCGAGCCGCATCCACGGCCTACTGTAGCGGATGTCAACAGGGTAAACTCGGCCGGTGACGAAGGCGAAGATGAAAGAGAATGTGTGGTGATGTGAGTAACTTGCAGACGTGGCTCTGCAGCAGTTTGAATTTTGGATGCCCCAGTCGTCGCTCACTGCGCTTCGTTGACCTGATATCGGACGCGGCGACTACTTTCATAGCATCAGCGGTGATGCGAAATTGAGATCACCTGAGGCAACAGACGTCAGGACTGTTTAATCACCCCATGGGCCTGAGGGTTCGTCGGCAAAGCTTGTAGCCAAGGTAGACTGTTACTGTGATCGGGATGTAAAGATAGGACCTGAGAGTACTGGCATCTATTTCGGCCGAGAGCACTTCTCCGTACACCGTTGGTCCCAGCCCGGTCCATAGCTAGGAGAGGACCACGACGCAGCAAAAAGAAGTTCCAAACCAAGAACTTGCTTCGCGTATGAAGCCTCCACGGAAATTATTCACTGAGTTTTGTCTCCGCCTTCGACGTTCCTTCGAGGATTTGAGATGTGCGACGAATATAGTCAGGGAGACAAAAACCATTGGAGTGCCGGAGGATTCCGCAGCATAGTCGAGAACGGACTTGCCATATTCCGACAGCGCTATGAAGCTCAAAAGCGCCGGGAGAGCAGCAATGACAAAACATGGTACTGGGCGACCACCATCATTCCGTACAAGCAGAGCAGTAGGTGCTTGTTTCTGCTCAGCAAGCTCAGAAGCTGCCCTGGAGGATCCATAGATCGCCGACGAGGCGGCTGTGAACCGTGTCATGATACTACCAATCTGCAGGAATAGCAAGGTGACACTAGGCCCTCCGTAGGTCTTCATGGCGATAGCAACAGGAGAAGAGTTGATGGGGTTTAGCGACGTGAGGTCTATGAGCCTTAAATCAGTGAACGGCACACTCACTCCCGCAACCACGGCGTTAAAGGAGCGAAGAGCAGCCAGACTCCAGACTAGCAGGTGACATCCGGACCGATATCTGGTAGACGACGGATTTGACTCTCGAACACCTAGGCTGAGAATGTCCAGGCCATTCCGTACCGTACCCGAGAAGAATAGAGTAGCCGCAATCCCAAACGCTCCTGCATGGAATGCTCCGGGATGATGCCAGGACCGTGGGAGTACATAAGAGGGTCTCTAGTATCCTACATACTTCCTTAGGCTTACTCATTTGAAGGTGGGTTTTACCGCCACGCTGATCACTCCCGTATTGAATAGGAGAGAGCTGCATGGGACTTTGTGGAAAGGGAGAAGCCCCAATATTCTCTTGCAAGTGTGAGTTAGACGAAAAAAGCCATGACACTGTCAAAAAGGTTCAAGAGCTCTTAGCTCACACATTTTGCTTATCAGATAAACCCACCCATGGTCTACGGTCCGGTAGTTCATCATATCAATGACCTTGATGGACTGAATACTTCCAACGAGCGCATTAGGGACATTGCCTTTGGTAAAGCAAAGCATGGCTGCCCATTGACTGGAGTATTCCTATGGGTGGACGTTCGTGATCTGGCATTGGCGCACGTTCTGGCAATGGAGAAACCAGAGGCAGCTGGCCAGCGGTTCTTGGTTTCTCCAGGACACTATTCCAACAAGGACATTGTGAAAGGTATCTGGGAAGCATTCCCTGAACTCCGGGAAGGTTTGCCGATGGGAGACGCATTGACACCTGGTGCGTTTCCGCCCGAGGGATGGTATGGATATGATAGTACCAAGTCCAAGAAGGTTTTGGGCGTCACCTATCGACCATTGAAGGAGTGCATTATCGACACGGTGAACAGTCTTAAGACATTTGTCAAATAAAGTCGAAGACGAAGAAGATAGCATTTCAAATATGAGTAATATCCAGCTTGCTATAAGAATGCATTGGAGTTAATCGTTAGAACCTTCTTGGGGGCGACGAAGAGCCGCGAGACGTTAACCTATCATTTTTGAAACCTTCTGGCTACACGCTCCCTATATGATATGTATATGAATTTGTTGGTGTTGGTATCAACAGCCCTGTTTCCTTTGCGCAGAGTAAACTTCAGGGCTGCGTCCCCGGCTTTAGACCCTTTTGTAATAATCAAACCTAATGCAGGGGTAATATGAAGATGTGGAACTGTCTACTCTCCGGAGCTATGGAGAGGTGGCTCAGTGGGACAATACCAGCCAAAAACGCTTGATGGGAGTTTTCCATAGATCGGAGCGTTTGTTCTAGTCAAACTATACATAGTATGTGGTCTTTCCGTAAGTATGCAGGCACTGATGGTTCTGACCAGAAAAGTGTAGGTACCGGCCATTGTCGTTCTGGTCGAAGGCTGAGTATCATATATATTTCAACAGTTAGTTCACGTGGTTCGCTTAAATCCGAAAAATTGACCAAAATGGGTGAGTATAGCTACCATCAGGCGCAGAAATATCAGGCACAGTCACAAAATCCAGATTTTCCTTCGAGACACCTGGGTGGGATGCTTCTATCTGCTCTGCCTTTTGCCGCGAGCGGACGGTTGTCACGACAGAATGTCCGCGTTTGAGCAGTACATCGAGAATATGAGCGGCAATGAAGCCACTTCCGCCGGTAAGAAGGGTTCGCGTCATTACTGCAGGCTTTATCATCAAGCCGTAAGAGTTGGAGCTATACCGGTCTGTGTCGCTGTCGTCGGATGGAGTTTTCACCATAAAATCAAGTCCTAATCGCAGATTGCGCCCAGAGCTCTTCATCTTACTTATACATTTGATCGACAAGCCGGTGTTTGTTCGGTTTTAGGGCTTATGGTTTCCAATTGAGGAAGTTTAAGGCCGAACCTTATCTGTGCGGTGATATGAAATGTTTCCCTCTGTGCGGTGGTCTTAATAGACATGACGGACTTAACAGGCGCAGGGATGGAATTTAAAATTTATTTTGCTTGATGGTCCATTCGGCGCATAGAGAGCGGGATGCAGCAGCCGATCGAGGCACACATGTGACACCAGCAGTGATTCTCTGAAATAGATTTAAATCGGATGCCGTGGAGTATAGGACGCCTGACACTGCTGATCATGGCCGCTCAAATATGCCGTCTTGCATCAGAACGACCGCCATGGCTCCTCAATTCAGCTTCTAACTCTCCTCCACCATTCTTAAGGACGTAGGAGAACTATGCAGAACCGCAACAATGGAGGGAAAGATTTCCACATTTCTCGCTAATCCGAACTTGACTAGAAGAGTGGCCTCCAACGTCTCAAAGATATAATTTTGATGAGGCACCCTTTATATGTTCTATCGACCCACCCTTTCTCACGGACAGCTTATAGAGCGTCCGGGAAGGATAACTCCGAAGTTGTGCGCGGCCAGCTCGTAGACCCATGTCAGGCCAATGCCTGAACCGGCGCCAGTCACTAGAGCCCAGACAACAGGAAAGACAGTATCAGCATCGCTGTTACCACAAGTCATCGTTCTCGCTGGCCAACACACGACGAGAACGGTGTGGGTGAGAACGGGGATGAAGATAACGTTGTAGCTTGGAAGTGTGGAGGTTACAAAGAACAACGTTGGAAGCCTTGTACGTGACGAAGCCTGTGGTTAAGTAATCGGCCATAGCTACAACGCGCTGAAAAAAGCGAGATAATAGTGACGGTGGTGGTGCAGCTCATCATTTGTCGATTCAACGTTTGCTATGGAAGAGCAGCTTGCAAAAGCGAGATGAGCAACGCTGTCGAGGTCGTGATTGTTAATCCATTAATAGGCTCTGCTTGAAGCACTCGTACACTCGTGACCAGCCCTGCGACACGACACCCTTCCTAACGACTTCATATTTAGTCCTACGCTGTAGTTTTTGATTTTGAAGTGAGAAGGTGGATGTAGTATATATTAGTGCTGCTCTACTAAGGTCTCCTCTACTGCATCATTCTTAGTCACAAAGTAAAAAGGAATAGTATAGAAGTAGAGGGGGCATTTACCCATCAGACAATTAAACCCCTCGTCCACTCACTTCTGAAGGGTTAGCTCTTAAGGGTGAGACACGAGACCTCGGTTTATCTTAGTACTCTGTATATTCGGCGTGAAAAATCTTCCGTCCCACCGTGGCCACCATAATCTTGGAGAAATCCTCGACTTAGCCCAATTGAATCACTTTACATACCTAGGCGACTTCTTTCCTTTCTAAGCCAACTTACTGCTTCTGGCAAGAAGCCTAAGAGAATCAGCATCGCTACATTGGACTCCCCGTGATATTCTGGGCCGATTACTCCTTCTCCATCGACGACGTCTGGTCTTCACATCCTGCTTGCCTACGAAGTACCTATTAGAGTGTAATCTTCATACTTTTGGTCTTTGTTCTTCTAGATATTAGAATCGCTCGTCTGCTGGATACACCAGAATGTTAAATAAGCCATGAAAACACCTGATATTCTCGCGGACAACGGAAACATATAGTTATACTAACATGCACAACATCAGCAACAGTGGCTTCTCTAAAAGGGACATATCTCCCTATAGTTAGGCTCCCAGGTAATAAATTACTTCGAAAAGGTTTATCCCCACCTTGTACCGAAGCGCTTCTCTGCCTCCACCAACTAATCCTTATCCCTGTGGAAATACGCATATATCTTTTGTGTCTTGGCGATCCCTTAGAACCGTGTCAATGTTTCAGTCATGTCACACAGATCCAGTAAAGCTTTGCTGCTTCTTTGTTGCGGTGCTGCTATAGCGGATTAGATGTGCTACATTTTCTACTTTCGGCCGGGGCAACAGCATTGCTCGCCCATTATATTTCCCGGAACAGCGTAGCCCATCCATGCCGCTAACTTAAGGCGACCATAAACCCCAAAGACATCATCGCCCATGCGAGAGCTCCTTCTGTACCGTAGCAATCTCACGACCTTCAAATGGTAGGACACCGCTCTGTAAAGCTCGGTAAGTGTAATTGTGGGGGTTGAATTAGGGTCTTGTCAATGCACATCGTACCGTGGTCAGCCTGTGGAGTTCCATCCGTCGGAAGTGAGATGTAAGGCAAAAACTTTCCGAAATGACGGATGAATGTATGGCCGAGAAGATGTATCCGACATATCGGACAAACGCGACTCCGAGAAACTGGTCAGGAATACTTCAAATACTGTCCTGTCTGGATGAATGAATCGAATTGTGCAGAGTGCCGCACTAACACGACCAGAAGAAGCTACCATGTCCGTCTCTAAGCCTTTCATCACCCATGGCTCCGAATCAGCCGCTTTCTGGCAGATCGGCATCCTCTGGCAAATGATGGCGACTGGCGCCCTGACCGGTGGAAAATTGGTCTTGATCGACCAAGTTCTTCAGCTGTCGGGAGCCGGACCTACAACTCACACTCACGTTCAAGACGAGGGTCTCTACGTCGTGGAGGGAAAGGTGACGTTCAACGCAGGGGGCAAATCGGGAATTGTCGCCCGCGCAGGCACCTTCGTGGCTGTACCTGGTCTCACCGAACACTCTTTCAAGGTGGAAGAACCCAATTCTCGACTTCTGAACTTCTACCTCCCCGCCGGTTTTGAGATGCTCTTAATGGGGACTGCTCGGCCCGCCGAGCGCCGAGAACCCCCTCCTCCTAACCTCATTCACGAGTGGCTTCCCCCGCGATGGGTGACGTCCAAATTGAACGACGACTACGGAGTCAGGAACAAGTTTAGTGACCCATTGGTTGATCCGCCCAACCCGGATTACATGTCAACCGAGCCGACCCCTGGTGCGACCGTCTTTCCATTTGCGGCCAATATCAGTGATGCCAGGCGGCACAACGTCTTTCATGGTAACGCGCTCTGGGGCCGTTTGGCGTCGAGCCAAGAGACTGGGGCCAGCTATTCTTTATTCGAGTTAAAGCTCCGTAGGGGCGCTCTCCATGGACCTCGGGTCTTTACCAAAAGAGACGTGATGGTTTTCGTCCTCTCCGGCAATATGTCCTTTTTCTTGAGCGACTGTTCCCAAACAGCCAAGGAAGGGGCCCTTGTGTGGATTCCCCGGGCGACCGTCCATAGCATCCGAACAGACAGTGACACAGCGGCTTGTCTTTACCTGCAGACCCCGGGAGGATTCGAAAACTACATTGATTTCGTCGGTACACCTACAAGCAAGACTAGCCCGCCCTCCCCGGACTTTGAAGATCGATCAGTGGCTCACCGGGGGAAAGAGTATTTATATGAATCTCTCGGCATGCAGGATGTTGCTGTCCTAGACCCGTTAAAGCTTTCAGCCTAGAAATCCACCTATAGGACCCAGCGTGGTGTCTACGATGCTTCCCGTCTCGATCTTAGGAAATCCTACAACCCTAGGTATTTTGAACTCGTCAAGACCAATCATCCAATGTTCTGGATCGCCGATAAGCAGAGAGCCCAGGAGCTGAAGGCTATCGCCTGAGCCGATGAAGCCCATCCAGATGGGTCCATCGATGAAATGAGGAAGATTGTGGTTCGCTGTAGAAAAAGGTTAGACACAGGCGCGACAACCACTTCACGGTTCTCGATATGCCCAGGCATTCAGGAACATTAATATGGCCCTTCATCGGAGACTAGATACTGTGTTCGAGCGTTGATTGCTCTATAGCTCTCCCCGAAGGGGTCCCCCGCTATAGGAAGACTTAATCTTGAATATTCTTTCCTGAATTCAAGGTTTCTAGCGCCAGTTACCAGTTAGGTATACAGTGGGACGTGATGTGTACAAATTTGCTCGCCTTCATCGTCATATCTTTTCGGTAGAACAGTAAACAGGCCATCATAATCACGGGGCTCATAGTCTAGACCTAAGGCACCGTTTGTGAGCACACTTAGGCCATAATTCTCCTTCAACCAGTGAGAAAACATATCCATCCCAGCGACTGCTCCGCCTGCGGTCCAAATGTTTCCATCTATAATCCATTTTCGTTCTTTCGTCCATTTAACTAGTGGATATCTCTTTTTGACCCAATCATATTCGATATTGTTGATAGTTGCTGATTTGCCATCGAGCACGCCGGCGGCTGCTAAAACTGCTGCACCGGTGCAGGTAGAAAAAGTGAGTTTGCCCGAGGCAACATGACGACGGATGAAATCTGCGTATTCTTCTGCGAGTTGAAATCTGACAGGTGCAGGTCCGCCAACAAGGAGAAAATCAAGTTCGGGGCATTCATTAACAGTCGTGCTTGGGACTATGGTGAGGGCGCTGGTCAAAAGTCGAATAGGCTCACGGGTCAGCCCAATATGGTGGAAAATGAAATCTGGAGCTTGTTCAATTACTTCATCGTCGACTGGGATAAAGGTGCGTAGTCTTTCGGCCAAAGCTTTGCTTGACGAGTTCAGCAAATCGGTGGGACCGATGATGTCGATGGCTTGATAGTCATAGACAAGAATGCCAATATTGAGTGGTGCCATTTTAATGGATACAGCTAAGCAAACGCCACAGATATTTGGACAAGTGGAAATATGACTTTGAAAAAGCAACGCAGTGGTCTGGTTCTTGCCTCATTTATATATTACTGATTAACTATTTACACTTACAATGTACTAGACGCTGTGACTTTTACGGAATGATCCGTACGGTTACAAAAATGACAAATCAGCAACGTTTTTACTGTCGTCAGTCTACTTCATTCTACTCCGTAGACGTCCAGTCAGGAGCGAACTAAACCCGTAACTTAATACCGTATGGACGTCTAGAACAGGCAATGCATCAAACGAAATCCGTAGTCCGTAGGGAAAAACTCACAACGACTGGTGTAAAAAGTGCAAAAGGTCCACACCCATTAGCCCAAAGAGGAAATCTTGTCAAATTTTGTCAAGTCTCGAGGAGGCAATCTGGACATGGTGGTCGGACTCCTGGGAACATTGACTTGGGCGGCATTAACCGACGTGGTCCTTACCCAAGAAGGATAGGCGTTCACTGCGCCTCCTCATAATAAGGCTCTCTACTTCGTGGTTGGTCGCTTCGTTAAGCTTACGTGGCGACGTGTAACTTAATGGCCCTGAAAAACTCAGCCCCTCTTCTTGATTCTGATCCTCGGCTGCTGAATAGAACTAGACTTTCTTTCCATAATCGTGTGACTATTTTCTTCCCGCCACCATCGAGCGCTTGCGAACAACAGCACTCCCGAGCCATCGCAATATCAATGCTTCTCCACCGTCCGAGTTTCGAAGACGCAGAAAATCATGCTAAGATCAGAATAGAGTGACTCATGCCGTAGGGGTTGATTAGTCTTCAACAGTAGGTACATTACTTCATCTTCTAAATCTAATTGACCCTATAGTCTGCTCTCTGTCTCCCCATTGTTCCAAAGTTTGGCTTTCAAAAGAGAAAGCACACTATATATTAAGCAAGCAAAATGTCCACCCAGCTTTCTTTCGTGACACTCGACGTCTTTACGCCTACACGGTACAGAGGAAACCCTTTGGCAATCATCAAAGTACCCTCAATCGTCGCACTGACTCAGGATCAGAAACAGGAGATCGCCCGCGAGTTCAACCTCTCCGAGTCGGTGTTCTTGCACGAACAGACGGCCAAAGACCGCGCCGACCACTCTGTCCGCATCGACATCTTCACCTCCTATGCAGAAGTGCCGTTTGCCGGCCATCCGACAGTCGGCACGGCCAATTACATCCTGCGCCAGTTGAAGAACGATTCGCTGGATGATATCCAAGCTTTACAGACTAAAGCAGGGCGACTCCCGTGGACAATCAATCCCTCGGTTGGTGGCGTACAAATCTCGGTCGCTCACAACCTACATATTCACGGTTCTCCGTTTGCCGACCAGCCTTTTGGTCACTTTCCAGTGGTCAGCATTGTCAAGGGGATGACTTTTATTCTCGTCCACCTGCCCGATTTGGATGTATTGGCAGCACAAACTCAGAACCTGGTAGGGCGGGATAACACTTCTACCGCAACAGCCAAACTCGACCACGGCTGGCGCGAGGGCATCGTGGTCACCTACTTTTACGTCAACCTCGGTGTCACGGATGGTGGAATCAATTACCTGCGTGTCAGGAGTCTGGGGTCGCGCGAAGATCCCGCAACAGGCAGCGCCGCGAGCGCCTTAACGTCCTATGTCTCCCTCCAAACTGGGAAAGCAGGTCGCTACAGGTACAAACTCACCCAAGGCGTGGAGATGGGTCAGAAGAGCGAAATCTTCGTCGAGATCGGCGTCAAGGAGAGCTCCACAGGTCAAATACAGGAGATCGACGACATTCTGTTGAGTGGTTGCGGTGTGCAAACCATGCAGGGAACATTGGAAATTCCTATTTCAGAGTGAATTTGGAGGAGGTGCTACTCATTGTCGGGTTCTATCGGTATGAGTTACTGGCCAGTTTTCTGGAATACGCTGAGAAATAGGATAGAAATTATCAGCGCCGTCAATATCTCATTTTTTGCTTTTCATCTATTCCATTTACTACACAAAATGTTTGGGCAGTCGACTAGATTTATCTATGGTGGAGAACTCTGACGCAATACATAATGTGCGAGATTTAGTAGCAGGCCTCCTTTACCCTGAATCGGTGCGAGAAGGTTTCCTGAAGACCTGAGACATATTTCTCGGTGCGTGCATCTCCGAGTTGGTTATCACTTTGGCCTAGTTTTAGTCACATCAGAGTCTCCACAAGGTTTGGACGCCTGAGAAAAATGGCAACGTCGCTACGGAGTACGTGAATTAGAAATGAAAAATGACAATCACACCCCATTTGCGGAGTAATAAGACATCCTGCCCCACAGAATGCTCAAGGTCGTCTTGTTATACTCCGTACGACTCAGCTACTAGGAGACTGAGAAGACGCGTAAGTCAATCTTCCGAATCCACCCGGGCAGTAGTAGAGGTTGGAGGCTATGTCTACTTTATCTAGTCTTCCCTCCTACGCCGAGAGCATGTAAAGATGCAATTCCAATTAGCTTCTTCGAACCGATACGGCACTCAGGGATATGGACATTTTCATGGGATTGTTGGCAAGGATGGGCGCGCCGCCACTGTTGAGCAAAGGTTTTATGAACAAATTGGCGGAAAAATCGGACTGTGCACTTGTTCAATCCTTTCCGCAGCGCAAGAACCACTCCCCAAGCCGTACCAGCCCTCGGGCCTTTCTGATAACATTCGACAGACCATTGCATCCGAGCCAGACGTAACAGAACTGGTACAGATGTCCCTCAGGTTATTGCCCATCGAGGCTACAATGTAAAGTTCCCTGAAAACACTATGTGTGCTTTCAGGAACGCTGTCGAGGTGGGTTCGGACGCATTGGAGACTGACGTCCACTTGACAAGCGATGGTGTTGTCGTTCTATCACACGTAAATTCTACTATGCCCTCACAGAAGTCCGGTTGAGGCTGATAGTCGGGCAGGACGCCACCTTGAAGAGATGTTTTGGGGTGGACAGAAAAATCGCTGACTGTGACTGGGAATATATCAGCGGATTGAGGACGCTGCGGGAACCTCACGAGCCTATGCCTAGGCTATTGGATCTTGTGAACTATCTCGCTCAGCCAAAATTGGCTCATATCTGGCTTTTGCTGGATATCAAGGTACCACACTCCGCACTAAGTATAACTCAGGTCTGATACACTACAGCTCGACAACAATGCCAATGACATCATGCGTTGTACAGCGAAGGTTTTTGAAGAAGTCTCCGCTCCTTTTGACACATTGTGGGAAGATCGAGTCGTGCTAGGTTGCTGGGCAGTATGTTTTACATTTAAAGGCCTGTCATCGCTGCAGCTGACGGGAGAAACCACAGGCGAACTATTTTTCTCTGTGCGAGGCCTACTTTCCCGGCTACCCAGTGGTCCATATTGGATTCTCCGTCCCATATTCGAGTCAATTCCTAGCGATTGAAAACATTGGGTACATCATGCTTCAAGAAACCCTCGTTTCGCCTCTAGGTAGGAGTTTTATTAGAGACGCTCGTGCTGCACAGCGCCCAATTCTTTCCTGGTCTGTCGATAATGAAATAGGTTTGGACTTGTGTGTAAGGAGGGAACTTGATGGAGTGGTAACGGACAACCCTAAGAAGCTCTTAGAGTTGCGGGAAAGTTCTATCAAGTCAGGGCGACCGCTAGCATGGTCGGTCAGGCGAATAGCCAGCGTCCTGCGTATCAACATGATTATATGGGTTTTTAATTTCATCTATGGAAGAAAGTATGGATTTGGGTTGGATCAACGATACACGACCAAAAGTCACTAAGCGGCGTTTGCCTCACAGCTAGTGAATTCATGCGGTTGGAAACTTTAAAGCAGTTGAATATTTACCTATTCCCAGACAACAGAGTCATGCTTAGCTCAAACATTTGCATTCATAGATATGAAAATGGGATTATACTTTCAATTTCTCACAAGGCTATCACCAAACAACGACTGAGAAAGTAGAATGAGACAGGGAAACGTTGACCATAATTTCCAAACCGAGAAGCACAACCTAAAGCAGATCATAATACAGTTAGCCGTGGTTATACATTGCGTGAATACCGCATTTGGTGACCGACAAGGCGGCCGGCAATCAGTAAAAAGATATGAAGTATTTAAAGTAAACAACATTCCATTGCATATTAGAGTTGTCCCCTGCTCAATGGAAGAGATCCAATACGTGTGTGGACATTACTCAACAAAGTGCTAGCTCACATGACCTATATGACAACCTTCCACTCGATCGGATCGATTTCCTGCCCTGTCATAAAGGTGATACTGCGCCTTAGCATTACTTCTAAAGCAACCATTTCGGTCTCGTCCCGGGGTGCGTAGATAATTAAGTAAGTATCTGCAACACCCAAAATGTTTTTCACCAAGTAGTGTCTTGGGACAGCCAGTCGATGTCGCTCAGCCCATCCCTTCTCGATTAGTATGCGAGCATCACCTCGCGAAACGTAAAGGTGGCTAGACGTATCCTCATGCGCATGTCCGATTTCCCCACGAGCAAGGAACACCGCCTCTGGCAATCTTGAC
>NW_015622861.1:33751-47955 GCF_000835515.1 Exophiala oligosperma
AGGTACCACACTCCGCACTAAGTATAACTCAGGTCTGATACACTACAGCTCGACAACAATGCCAATGACATCATGCGTTGTACAGCGAAGGTTTTTGAAGAAGTCTCCGCTCCTTTTGACACATTGTGGGAAGATCGAGTCGTGCTAGGTTGCTGGGCAGTATGTTTTACATTGAAAGGCCTGCCATCGCTGCAGCTGACGGGAGAAACCACAGGCGAACTATTTTCCTCTGTGCGAGGCCTACTTTCCCGGCTACCCAGTTGTCCATATTGGATTCTCCGTCCCATATTCGAGTCAATTCCTAGCGATTGAAAATATTGGGTACATCATGCTTCAAGAAACCCTCGTTTCGCCTCTAGGTAGGAGTTTTATTAGAGACGCTCGTGCTGCACAGCGCCCAATTCTTTCCTGGTCTGTCGATAATGAAATAGGTTTGGACTTGTGTGTAAGGAGGGAACTTGATGGAGTGGTAACGGACAACCCTAAGAAGCTCTTAGAGTTGCGGGAAAGTTCTATCAAGTCAGGGCGACCGCTAGCATGGTCGGTCAGGCGAATAGCCAGCGTCCTGCGTATCAACATGATTATATGGGTTTTTAATTTCATCTATGGAAGAAAGTATGGATTTGGGTTGGATCAACGATACACGACCAAAAGTCACTAAGCGGCGTTTGCCTCACAGCTAGTGAATTCATGCGGTTGGAAACTTTAAAGCAGTTGAATATTTACCTATTCCCAGACAACAGAGTCATGCTTAGCTCAAACATTTGCATTCATAGATATGAAAATGGGATTATACTTTCAATTTCTCACAAGGCTATCACCAAACAACGACTGAGAAAGTAGAATGAGACAGGGAAACGTTGACCATAATTTCCAAACCGAGAAGCACAACCTAAAGCAGATCATAATACAGTTAGCCGTGGTTATACATTGCGTGAATACCGCATTTGGTGACCGACAAGGCGGCCGGCAATCAGTAAAAAGATATGAAGTATTTAAAGTAAACAACATTCCATTGCATATTAGAGTTGTCCCCTGCTCAATGGAAGAGATCCAATACGTGTGTGGACATTACTCAACAAAGTGCTAGCTCACATGACCTATATGACAACCTTCCACTCGATCGGATCGATTTCCTGCCCTGTCATAAAGGTGATACTGCGCCTTAGCATTACTTCTAAAGCAACCATTTCGGTCTCGTCCCGGGGTGCGTAGATAATTAAGTAAGTATCTGCAACACCCAAAATGTTTTTCACCAAGTAGTGTCTTGGGACAGCCAGTCGATGTCGCTCAGCCCATCCCTTCTCGATTAGTATGCGAGCATCACCTCGCGAAACGTAAAGGTGGCTAGACGTATCCTCATGCGCATGTCCGATTTCCCCACGAGCAAGGAACACCGCCTCTGGCAATCTTGACGCACCCTGAGCTCGGTTATGTCGATTCAGGAAATCCTTCGTAGTGAACAAAGCACTATTACGGCGTTCGTATCCAGAAGTTCGGGTCTCCAAGAAAGTTGGGTTCTGAATAGCGGCGTTGGCGAACAGAGTTCGGATGGACTACATTGTAGTTGTCATGAGCACCTCTTGCAACAAAATCAAACATGGAAAGGTATGGACACATCATCAAGGAGCTTAAGGGGGAGGGCTACTATTGAGTTGGATCACTTACCTCTTTGACATGTTCAGGTGCGTTTTGAGATAGCTGCCTGTGTGGGCCAATCCCGTCACAAGTTGGCCTTTTGCCACTTCTAGGTGGGAGGGCTTTGATTTCCTCGTGGGCATCATCTCCTAGGTAATCCCCAGTCCATGTAGTATATTGCTTGGCCAAAGTGAATGGGCGAATCAAAAAAGTAATGACAGCCCATCCAAAGACGTTGTAGGGAGGGCCACCCGGACCAAGAGCCAGAAATCTTTTATAGTCGAGTATACACCAGATGATGCCTTTTACCACGGCGAGCGAGCCCCCTGCGACAGTAATCGAGATCCAACCCCGACCAGAACCCCATGAAGAGTTCGGCACGAGGCGACGCAGAAAATCCATCGAGACAGTTGAAGCGGATGGTATCTGAGACCTAGACCTATCTGCTTATTAGTGTCGAGACTTTGCTTGCAGGTCAGGTTTCTAGGCTTTATGTGCGCCACTGGAACCTGCTCTCTCTTCAGCAAGCCAGCTGTTACAGAGTAGTCTGCCCGTGAGAAAGGATGGGTTAACAAAACACATGAGAAATGCCTCATTAAAAATATTTCCCAGAGATTTGGAGTCCATTCCCCCAGTCAAAACCGGACTGAGCGCGGACTTTAGTAATTTTCCGCTCGATTATTACGGTTCCACGCAAAGTTCTCCTACGTCCGTACAGTATGGTTGAGGAGAATTAGAACCTGAATTGGGAAATGATGGCGGGAGTGCTGATGTCAAAGGGCAAAATCGAGAGGGCAAGATCAGCCGTGTCAGGTGGCCCGCAACGCACGACATTCGATCTAAAATTATAATACAGAGAATCAGTACGGAGCGGTGTCGCTGCACTCCACTGTCGGCGCCCAGAGTTCCGCCGAGCCCGAATGACAGCGATCAACGGGACACCGGGCTTTCATGCAATCCTTACTATCCACAACGCAAAATCCTACAGAATATCAAAGTATCGGAGGAGCTCGACTGGCCAGAACTTTCCCTGTCTTGGTCTTCCGATTGTCCCCGCTACTTTATTGTATCTGCGAAGATTGCATCATACAGTGGCTGAATAATATATTGTTAGTCGTAACTGTTCCACAACTAAGCCCCTGTCAAGTTAAACCATGGGGGGCCTGGAGAGTGAAGATATATGAGGCAATCAAAGATAAAAAGAGGTGGTGCGTACCCTGACATATTGCCCTGCTCATGATCACTATCCGTGATTTTCTGTCGACAAACTCTCAGATCAGCGCCATTGAAGTATATCTAGGACTAGGACCCTTTGTCTCACAAGCAAATTGATTCGACATAATTATGATATTCTATTCGAGAAGTGGCTCTTTTCTCTGGGCCTGTGTATGTTGCCTGTCTCTATTCGATTGGAAAACCGTTTACACAGGTGCAAGCCCTGTAGCTGAAAGAAAGCCAACTTTCGACTGGGCAAAGGCAAGTAATATCTCATATCGACATCGACAGACTAGCGTTGATATTGACCCTTGAAAGCTAGCTCCATCTGCGGTCTTGAACTGGACGCAATGCTTTGAGAATTACACGTGCACGAAACTGAAAGTCCCTCTTGACTATGAAAACCCTTCTATCGGAAGCACTGGCATAGCGTTCATCAAATTAGCTGCTAAGAACAACTCCGATACAGCGCCAAACATTTTGATTAATCAAGGTAAATTTTGCATGAAAGGAATCAATACTCGGCTCGCTAAATGCTTTCATAGGTGGTCCGGGAGGATCTGGAGTTGATTTCCTCCTGTCAACAGGATCAGAGTTGGAGGCCATTCTCGGATCTGACTACAACATCGTCGGCTTTGACCCCCGTGGAGTTAACAACAGTGGACCTGTCGTCGACTGCTTTCCCCGCCATTCGGATGCAAGGGAGGAGTTTTCCGATCAATTCTTTACTGTCACAGCCAATTCGTCTTCAAACTCTCTGGAGCAGCAATTTTACGCTGCTGACCTTTTCGGACAATGGTGTAGTGCAGCATTCCGGAAGAACGCCAGTGGCGAGTATGTGAGCACACCGGCAGTCGCTACGGATATGCTCACATATGCCAAAGCAGAGCAGAGAGCGGCGGGGAAACCGGAAGAAGAGGCCAAGCTGTGGTACTATGCTGTCAGTTACGGAACCGCTCTGGGTTCAACCTTTGCTGCCCTTTATCCTCAAAATGTGGGGCGATTGGTGCTCGATGGAGTCTTGGACGCCGAGGACTATTTCAACGGTGCGTGGGAGTCGAACCTGTACCAATCAGACGATGCGCTGGGTACCTTCTCGACATATTGCCACCAGGCTGGTCCCAATAATTGTTCTTTCTGGGGTCCGTCGTCGCAGAACATCACTGATAGACTAGACGTCATTATATCCACACTTCGAGATCATCCTCTGCCGGTAGCAGGTGTTGACAGTGAAAAAGGACCGGGACTTGCTACCTACGCAGATCTCAAGCAGCTCCTTCTCTGGGCCGTGTACGCTCCTGTTCAAAGATTTCCGGAACTCGCAGATGCTCTCAAAGCACTCGAAAGCGGAGATGGCTCCCAGGTCATGAACGGACTCGACAATGTGGTTGTCACGGATGACGAAGATACCATCATCAAATGTGTTGATGGCTATCGTGGAACTGATTTGTCCACTTTGGAAGCATACCAAAATTATGTAACACTTCTCGAGAAAGAAAGCCACTATTTTGGAGATGCATGGCCGACGAACGCCGACAATGTCCTTTGCAGGTCTGTGAACCTTACGACAACCGACAAGCGAGCCTTTTCTGGTACGTTGTCAACTTGAACTTGGCAATGACTACGAGACGCAACATACTTACCACGCCAAATAGGCTTCTTGCACCCAACCAGGTATAATACTTCATTTCCTATTCTGTATGTGGCCAGTACGATAGATCCTGTCACACCAACTTCGCAGAATCCTCCCAGAGGGTGAGTGAAGGCGGCTTGGAAGCTACGGTCAAGTTCCGACGACTGACTGTCGCAGGGCCTATAAAATGTCTCAATACTTTCCCGGGTCGGTCGTATTGCTGCAGGATTCCATTGGTGTATGTAGCTCCCGTCGAGCCGCAATAGCAGTACAACTAACACATTGAACAGCATACCGCCAGTATCAGCGCATCAGACTGTCTTGCAGAGAACATTAGCCGCTACCTTTCGGGCACCTTACCCAATGCCAACACGACTTGTCATGGAGCGCCAGTCCCCTTTCAGGACGCCTCAGCTGGTCATTGAGCAGATATCGGGTGAATTCACAGATATCTGCGTGAACAGTGGCGAGACCATTACACAACTTGGAATGCGGGACCAGCTTGGCCAACGTATTGGTCACCCGTGCCGTCACGATGGTTCGTGGTGCTGGCACCACGAATGGAAGTAACCAGGATGAGGCCAGTCTACTCTTCTTTCCTAAGACGGCCTACAATTATTTCTTACTGCAAAAGTTACTCGATAGTGGTTATGAGAGTATCTTTGCCCCTTTTATCACGCTCGAGCTCGGCATATCATGAATCAGTCTTTCAAACGACCGCAGGTTGGCCTGTAGCCTCATCTTCCACCGAACTACCTCTCGTTTCGATCGTTGCTCATGATCAATTTGTACTTTACTACGATGTTGCAGTCTTCTCGCACGTGCCGCAGCTCGGTACGCTATATTTCGTTTCCGATTGATGACCCGTTGATACTCCGCACGTTGTCTTTGCTCCTGTGCTTGTAGAAGATCGACTGTTTTGAGACTGGCGGCAGCTTCCAGATCTTTGGCAAGCTGAGTTTGTTCTCGCGCGACCATGTATGATAGAGCAACAGCGGAGAAAGCGGTCATGGCAAGCACCACGGTTGATTCGCAATTGCCCTGATCTGGAAAAGATGTCAATTAAAATCTATGAGCTAGTCTCATTTACAGCTCACTCGTTCTTTTTGTCTTGCAGTGGCGGACGGGTTACGTGCCAAAGCCTGCTGAACCGTGCTCAACACCCTCCCAAGGCAGGATGAGTATTCATTCTGTGTGATTCTGTTGATATGGTTTCGATGAACTGCCGCGTGACGGATTCTGCGTGAGAGCTGTAAGTCTAGCATGAATTGGTCTCTTCGATCTTGTATGATCCCGCAGTTCAACATAGATTGCCTATTGTCCAGACAATGGCGAGAAATATCATCAATAAGGAGCGTCAGCTCTGTAGCTTGTGGACAGGGCCATGACCGAGTCGAGAGTATATCTGGGGCCGCTGCCTCACAAAATGTGAATAGCGCTTGTTCGAGATCATTTGCCATTGAGTAAGGAGTAGATGAGTTTTGAGAAAGCTATACAAGTCATGTTAGCTCTCCGAATATGACTAGGTATGGACACGAACGTACCTGCATCCACCAAAATATTGTGAGATTACTTAAGCCTCAATCTCTGTTCCGGCTGGCATAATGATCACGAGGGATATTGGAGGCTCAGAGTTTGTTTGAATGATATTCGAATAAGTTCACTTTCAAGAACTGGATCTCCCTTTAATATGCCAAACTGGCGAAGTTCTGTAAGATTTCAGCGCTCAATCCAGAAGTCCCTGTCTTTGCGTATTCAATAGTCTCGCAGGAGATAAGGTGCACGGATTGTTTCGTGATCCTGTTCAGCTTTGATAGAGGATAGAATACTATACGCTCGATAAGAGTAAATTGGATCATTGGTTGAGGGTTAAGGCTCTTATCAAAAGAAATCAAGCTAACCTTGCGCCGAACAAACACTTATCTCATTTCGATCTCGTGCTCGCACTCACACCGGCACTGACGTAGAATCCATAGATCTGTGCATCAATAGACTTTACGAAGCTTCTTGACCCGCATCACATTCTGATGATACTCCTGCTCTTTCAAGTTGTCTCTCTGTCGCAGGCTACGCCGGCGACGCGGGTCTTTGTTTGCTTGCAGGGATCCCAGAAGCCAAGCTTCATCACTGAGTTTGCTTTCCGGGGTCCAGCAAGTTTTCCATTTGATCCGATAGAGCGCTACACCAGCCTGTTCCTTTTTCTGGATGACAGCATGCACATGAGAAAGGGCGCCTCCGCACTCTGCTTGACACTTCCGTGCATGCGGGTCTAAGGCCAACATCCGATCTTGAAGATCGACCAGAGCCATACTGTGGAGGTTCTCCAACTTGATCTCGGCGTCAAGCTCCTTAGCCTTCAACCCAGTCACGGCGTTAGCCGGGACAAAATCCTTTGGACGCATCCACCGATCCTTAGTATCCAATAGATACTCGTACTCTCCATGGCTGTAACAATATCTCCGGTCGTAGGCAGCGTCATGGTCCCAGAGTCCATCGAAGGGAAGTCCCACGGCCTCAGAGTCGAAAGAAGGTAAGTCCCCTGGGCTCCGCGCTCTGGTATCAGGATCTGCCACATTATGGACGGTGGCGACGATGCTAGAATCTGCTGCTGAGTTGTCCGAGGTGAAAGAGCTTGTCTGAGACGACAGAGCCGTTTGGGCTGTCTAAGCTGTCTGCATGTTGAGGCGACTCTGTGGTGTCACATTCTGCCATGATTTCTTCAAATGCGTCCGCCAACAGTTGAGACGGTTCATGTCTTCCCCTTTTGGACAAACGCTTCGAAGTCGACAACAGGAGAGGTGAGGTGATTTTGTGGGAGTTGGATCGTGGAACGAGAGGTCGAATTGTCTTGCCGGAGCGAAGAATTCGTGCGCCTCGAACTCCTTGAGGTCGCGTTTGAGGCATAGCTGAGAGAATCGATTGCAGAGCGGTTGGTATCTTTCAAAATCTTTCAAGGAGTGAGATCCAAGGAGTAAGAAGGAAGACAAGATGTAAAAGGACACATTGGGGGTCAGCGACCGTACTTATACCCATCGACGAGGGATTTTGACAAGTGCACAGCCTCTCTCCTTGTTCTCATTGGCGACAAGGTGAGACGAGACAGGATGACAGGATGCAGGGCGAATCAGCTTGATAAGTAGGGGGCCGTGATACTACCTGCTTATGCATAGTTGCTTCAGGTTGCCTTCCGTCGCTTGCAAGCGGATCTTATTTGACAGAGCTCTGCAGGGAGGTCACAACTCGCGGACAGTAGCTCGTCCTTAGCTGTGTTGTCCCAGTAGCTAAACCTTTACTGCTGCTAACATCCGACCTGTTGTCGATATTGCATAGGTCGGTATGAGGATAGAGTCGTCTTCGAAAGGAGTGAGATAAGAAAAGATTTGCTTCAGCGATAATAGGAACGTATAGCAGTCAACAAGTCGGAGTCAGTGTATCTGCGTGGGCGCGTATTGGCAGAGTGCCTAGAGTGTTCGTCGACCAGGCATTATTTTTGTTTCCAGGGGTTTTCCAGCGAGATGCTGGACAATGCCCTGGACTCAGCAGAATTAACGAAAGTATACATCCCGAAAATTTCATTCTCATTGCGCGGTGTCTTCAATAAGCCGTCAGCAAACTTCTCGGCTACCAAGGATGTATATTAACCATATCGCCCAGTCAATTCACCGGCCTCTCGCCTTGCCTATGGTTGGGAGTAACGATGTTGGTGCAACATGTTGTACCTCCCTACTGCAGCATTTTGTCTTGAGCGATTGGGAGACTCCACGGTGAACCCGTGTACCTGTGAGAGACTAAGCTAGCTAGCTCTCACTTTCGCAGCCACGATTCTTAGCTGAAGTATATGGCTAGAGATAGGTGTTGTGATATGAGGCTCAACCAACTATCATGACATTCAGGAAAGCTTCATGGAATGATTCCGCATGCTTGGAAATTGTAGGGAAGCTTCTAGTATGTCACTTCGATGTATATATACTTCTTCCTTAAAGAAGAAAATAGAAGAAAAATAAGGATAAAAAAAAAAAAAATGCTTCCACTGCCATAATTCACAACAATAGGGAGGCGTAACGGCTGAGAGTTGATATAACAGGCGGATATTGCCATCTGGATTCTGTCGCAGCTTTTGCGATATGTATTCCGTTGGCTTCTTGTCATTCTTTGCGTATATAAAAACATTCGCTTGTAACTTTGGCAGTAGGTACTTTTGCTGATCGTGGCCTCGTCACAGGTGAGAGATATCAATGTTGAGAGTTAAACCTTAGCGTAATAGGAGGTAGAGAACAGTGCTGCTATTCGCAAGGAAGGATGAATTATAGACTGGTTCATCTGAGTTGGAAAGACTCCATCCTCTGAGGGACATATTATCTACAGTTCCTGAATCGCCGTGTCAGTACAGTAGCAATCATCGCCTTACGCAATAAGAATAAACTCCAAGCTAGTCCGATTCAAAAGAGGAAAGTGCGCCGAGAACTAAAACACTTTAATGCTATCGAGAAATGTTATGTTAAGAGACTCCTGCACACCGAACATTTTCTCAGTGGACACAAGATTTCTCTGATTGTCTCCGTACGTTTATCTCTGGCTCGGGAAGTGCGCCGTTGAGGTAAATTACACTTTGCTTTTAGGCTTTGCAAAGTCTCTGACAAACTTGAGAACTGCAAGTATTGACCACCAATTCTACGTTTCAACTCCTTCCTGCAACTCACACACTCCTAGAATATCTTGCTTTAAAATCTAATCACACTTTCCAAAGAGCGGATAGCTACGCCGGCATTCTTCGTGCCTCCACGGCCCGCCGAAGAGATGTCCAGACGCTCGGAAGCAGAGGTTCGCAAGCGGCAAGATGCGGCATGATTCCACTCCTGAACCTGCTTTCCAGAACAACATGATACCTATTCCTACGATGATCTCTGCGAAATAGAGCGGAAAAGATTCAAGCCAGAAGGAATCGGCACCCGACGAGGTACAAAACCAGAGACTCTCTATTAGGAGTGCATAACCCGGAGCCTCAAAGACCTCCTATCTAAGCCTATGTAGCGAAACATCTTTCAGAAACACTACGTGAACGATGTACCAGCTATAGAGTGTTGACGAAACGTCACAATGGATCCGAATGAGGGATACGCCGGGCAACAAGAAGTAGAAGAGTGATTTTCGATTAGGGATCAGAGCTGCTGGAAACTCTAGGCCGAGCCTCTTCGAGAGAAGGAAGCTCTCCGTGAACACAGCATGCAGATTGAGTATCGGGGAAAGAAGGCAGAGATATGAGGGACGCGAAGGGATTTCTGATACTGCATACTGTCGCGATGTAGTCGACGACATTTTGCACCGCACGCAGAAGGTCACATCCGGTCCTGTCAACACGTTCCCACTTCTGTGATCGAATGCAGAGGATCAGTCTTATTGCGCCGACATTGGGTTACGGGTAAAGTCAGTGACGAGATCACCGATCCAACATCTGCTCAGGCAAGGTCCGAAGAGCAAACATGTCTTGGGCGCCAAGGACTGTCGGCACTCCTCTTAGGGTGGTCACGATCGAGGGGGCTTATGTTGCTTTTAAGTCGTTCCATGTTTTGCAAAGCCCTTCATCGTCTCTACTCCGATTGACCGTTGTTGATCTGAAAATCTCACCTCCGTTGTGTCATCTTTTTAGATCCTGATTGCGCTACTCTGATCCAATTAGGTAGACACATCCTGCAACCTATTTTCCGGACCTTCACGCTCCTACGATCCTCTTACCTCTCCACGGTAGTACCACTCACTCCCCATCTAGGTAGTTGCCTCCAAGCTTTGAACATCCATGCGATCTTTTCCTCTGGCTAAAACTGATCGAAAAGAAGATCAAGCTATCAGAAGCACTTAGTGATGAAGATAACATTTTTCAGATGCTGGGATATCCAAAGAGCACGGATGGAGTCAATAGTCCTACTTCATCAGAATTGTATTCTTCAAACTACTGCACATCTCACATCAAACCGAATGCGTGCAAGCTTTGGTATCTCTCTGACTGGATACATGAAAGTATCAATCTATGTACTCCTATTTATTTCAACTGGAATGGGCATACACGCTTTTTGTCCGCGTTTCCCTTTCGCATGAAGAGTCGTTCTAGCGGTACTCTTTGGCAAAGATTACTTCCTGGCCTCAGTATATTGCGAGAGACACCGGCTAGGTTGGGTTAATACTAGGCCACCACGGTGGATGCGAGCGTGGAACACCCCCCATTAACTGAAACTTGCGGCGTTGATGCTCAAACATGCGATTGGAAATAGATTCGCGGATCCTTGCTTTCTAGCAGGCAAAGTCTCGTCCCTTGGTTGCAGAATTTGCTGGTACTCTGCTGGGTCGGAAGGGTGGTCATGGTGGTCGAAGGAGACAGTAAACAAAGACAACTTGGAGCCAGATACAAGACTGCATCACGAGTTCGTCTCGTGTCAAGTATTCCGAGGAAATGACAATCACGGCCTGGAGTTGATAGGCAGAAGATGTTTCGGTTGAGCCGCTTCGATAAAATACGCCACTCCTCCTCACAAAAGCTGGCAAGTTTCCCTTACCAACTTCTCAAAGGTTTAGGTAAGGCCAAAGTCGGCAGAGACCTTTCCGAATTGCCGTCCTCATAGCTGGGAAATAATACCATGGCAATGACTGGGATCGCTGTACACTCATGGAATTTAAATCTTGGTTCAGCTCGCTCATCGACTCGTACTGTCCCTGCCAACAACCCATAATTATGGACCGGAAGCGTAGATTTTCCACGGATGGAAAGAAGCGTTGGCGATACATGTCCTCCACGTATGACAATTTTCCGTCCTGCGACATGTGCTTAGTCTCGTTGTAGAACGGCGGTGCGCCTGTCTCGATTTCGAATACGGTACAGCCGAAAGCAAAGATATCAGTTGCCTGGCTAATTGGAGGATCCGGGTGCTCTGGTGGTCGATAACTGTACTCGTCATAGTTCGCCAGTGCTTCTTGATCGTCAATTTGAGAGCCACCGAAGTCAAGCCACATCGCGACATCATCTCCGGAGATAATTGCATTGGCAGCGTTGAGATCGGCGTGTATGACATTGTTATCGTGCATGTACTGCAAACCACAGGCAAGTCCACTGACCCATTTTTCTTGCTGTTCATTTGAGATGTCGCCCTCTTTTAGTATTTCTCGCAGACACCGTCCCGCCTGCAGAACAATTGTTCTGTCTTGGACATAATGCAATTCTACTACATTTGGATGCCTGCCCAGTCGCCGGAAAACGTTGCATTCTCGGATGAAATTCTCGTCATTGCCGCTATAGATTTTTGCAGCTCGACTGCCAGTAATGATTATGATGGCAGTGGATCCCTGAATGTGCTTCGGCATTTCCAGGGTACCACGGTGAACTGATCCGTGGGCATGGATGTGATGATCCGTAGGATGATACAGAAGCATAATACTGCTGCCAAAGGGGGAATTCAATTCTTATGGAAAAGCTGAAAGGGGGCAATGAAACTCTAAATCTCATTTGTTCCTATTAGGCCATAGTGACGTAATTAGGCTTGCATGACCTTCCACGCGAAATTGATCTTTCTGCCCGTCCTGCTAACGAAATGGCCTGCAGAGAACTTCAAATAATCCATCAATTCAACCAAGTCACGCCGCATGGCTATCTTTTTCCACCTGTCATCAGCGGGCGGCATTATTGTCCAACTGGAGAAATGTGTTAAATGCAGTAGAAATTTGTTGTGGTCGCGATTCCTTACCTTCTCAATTCGAACCGTTCCCACGGACACTCCCGAGTCACGGCAGGTCGGACATTGGCCACCAATAGGAGTTGACCCGAACTGGGCTATGTCGACTCTCTCCATGGCGTCGCTGCAATAAGCCTGCGAGTTTCGAGCTTTCGGGCATCTGTCGTAATAACGCTGCTCTACTTGGTGCCGATTTGGTCGGCGGGGACAGTGTCTGTAAATGCGGATGGCTTTGGTGTATTGACACATGGTATCGTGGGTTGTTCGCTGCTAAACTACAAGTCATATTCCTATGTCATGTCAGAAGCAGGCGAAGGAAGACTACTTATACTGTCTCTGGTTCTAATTTGATGCAGCCATTTCACGTCATATTTAGCTAGATCGTTGCATAGCCAGTTTCCCTTCTGTAAGTTGGCTGCGCATGGAGGAGCAAAGATAAAGGCAAATAGAGTCAAGCGGCACCCAATAACATTCTAACACGATTATCTGCCCACCTGGTGCACCTTCAACTGTGCACCCTCTTGCACGGGGTCTTAAATTGCCGTCATCCACCTTAAGCCTCCAGCCCAACTGTCCTCCGACCCAGCTGTCTTTCGACCCAACTGTCTTTCGACCCAACTGTCTTTCGACCCAACTGTCTTTCGACCCAACTGTCTTTCGACCCAACTGTCTTCCGACCCAACTGTCTTCCGACCCAACTGTCCTCCTGTCTTTCGACCCAACTGTCCTCCGACCCAAACTACCTTCAAGACCAGCTGTCAATGGTTGCAATGGCTTCCATAAACGATCTCTTTGTTCACCCTGAGAGTTTACGTGATGTGCAGAAGGCTTTGGGCTACCAAATTAAGATGGTCGAGGCGCTTGAGCATGCAAAGGACCGGCTTTCGAAGACGAAATCTCTGGACGCTAATACCCTTGCAAAGTGTGGTGTTTTTGTACAACACGTCAATAGATCGGACACTCCCAATAACTTCTGTTCAGAAGTCTCAAAACTAAACTTAAATGAGCTGGCATTCTCGTTAATTAGTTTTGAAGACAGGCGGCTTAAAACACTACTCGACTCATTCAAGGCATCCGATATCAGGAAGTATGTCGAAAAGCAGCAGATTCAATGCCTCCATCGCTCTGAGATCTTTACGAGAATAAAATTCATTTTGTCAGCATGCGAGGGAAGCAGATTTGATGCTATCTACAGGACGGTGCTCCAAATGAGGAATATAAGCGAACCTGAGATGGCCAGGGACGATGGTAAAGTCAAAACCATGATAACTACTTACAACTACTTACTATCTACTGATTAGAACCCGAACCAAGGACTGCAGCTGAAGAACCCAACGCCTTGAAACTGCTAGGGGTTCGTCGAGAGAGCTTCAAGAATGTGTTCACCGAACATGTTGCGAACAATGCTCACTTGATGACAGTCGAGTCAAGATATCCTCGAGGGACACGTGGCGATGCCTTCATCTCCTTTGATATCGAATCGGACAGAGGCCCTGTTGCCGCATCACTTGACGCATTCCTGGACCGAGATACTCCGGTCGACAATATTCCCGAACCGTTCGGTGATACTATTGCCACTTCTATTGATAGGTGTGACCTCCGGAATTGGGAGAAAAGGAAGGGATATGTGGGCACAACAAACTGTGTGAAAGTGAAGATGATATATCATGTTGAAATTCGTTTATATGATGATGCTACTCTTGCTAATATTCTTCATTCATAGCTGCACATGGTATTTCCCTTGATACACTGTAGCCGAGATATTTGCAGGAAGCTTCATCTTTCCGCTACCTGTAACTGTCCATATCTCCTTATCCCCATCAAAGAAAATAACCTCCTTGCATTCTTTGCATAACAACTCTGTCTCGACATTCTTCGGCTCGACGTATCTAATTGAAACATATTTCACGACTTGTTTTAAGGTTGTATCGTCCGCAGAAAGGCTAGTCCAGCGGCGTTTCTGTCAAGCCAGTCAGCATTGACTTTGGTAGAGGTCCATG
>NW_015622862.1:0-4846 GCF_000835515.1 Exophiala oligosperma
TCGATGTGTTGGGCGATCATGATCACCAGCTAACCGTGAGATGGTCATGTCGAGTTCGACGAGACCGCCTCGAGTGGTCCGGGATACATCGAAGCTGTTTCAGCATTCTACGGCCGTCTTCCACGGGCCAATTATAACGGAGTAGAACCACTTGGTTCATGCGGCCTATAGGCCTCGAGAGGCGGCACTGCACACAATGCCGCAAGCAGTGCCTCATATTTGGAGACAATGGTGCGACAGAACGCTTGATCATATTTCGAGAGCTAGGAACAAGAGCGACCGACGTTGCGATGTCTTGCCGCACTAGATATTCGAAGACCAAGGTTAATAGTGACGTCGGGCTGGTGTGAAAAGTCCACACCGCGCACTCTTTAATACCTCCAGAATGCTACCACAGTGGTCGACCTATGAGTCAAGCGACATTGAACCGAATTGAGGTACCAATTTTCTAGCACTACATCATGACGAGACCTTCGGCTCGTAAGCCGCAACGTCGTCCTGGGAGGAGGCGTGAGTTCCTCCCTAGAGCATCTATTGCCTGCCAGTCTTGCAGAAAGCGCAAGAGAAAGGTCTGATTACCTTGAATTGCCCGATGTCGCTCTTACTTACACTAATGGATAGTGCTCTGGTGTCCCAGGACCTTGTCAGCCTTGCTTGTCCTCTCAGATACCTTGCGACTTTGACGCCGATAAAAGGCGTCGACTACCCTATATGACACTACAACTCATTCTGGGCTCTCTGCTTCAAAGCATCAAGTACAGTTCTTCCCAGAAATTGCAACGATTCATCGACGTAATCCGGAACGACCGTCCAGCCATAGAAGTGGCCAGGGCATTTCAGGACAATATCGAAGCATTATCTTATGGTGGATATCTAGAAAGGGCAGAAATCTTCAGTGACACCGAGTTCATCTCTGGGGCTCTTGACATTCCTACCCACGGATCGTATACGAGATATACGTTGTCAGCTACCCCGAGCTCGCCAGCATTCGAGCTTCGCGGCGCAAACTCTTCTTGCGACGCCGCCGATCCTTCTTACGGCGAAAACACCACTGGAGGTACCGACATTGCCATAGACGGAAACCCATTCACGCTAGCACTGGATGCTGTCAGTTACCCATCGTTTCCACAATCCGTTCCTGGTCCACACCCCGTTGATACTAGTATCGGCTCCCTTTCTAGGTTCGAGCCTGGGCCTGGGTTACCTTGGGATTGGGTTGGCTGCACCGACAACGATACAATGTTTTCGTTCCCAGTCAATGCAGCATTAAGTTCGGATACCTTGCAGAACTGTCCTTCGAGTCAATATATGCAGCCAATGAGCTTCGACTATCAAACTTAACGGCAGGCGAAACTGCTGTCTGGATGGAAACTACTTGGGAAGCAAAGTCATAAAGAGGTTACCGTAATACTTAAAGGCAGATCAATACTTAGGGCCATCATTTACGCCGCTAAATTTTCTAGGTTGCTTAGGTGGTAGAATTTACCCTGGGAGGACCTTGCTAATTTGACTTTCCACGCCGATTAGGGCTGAGCCTACAGTATACTTCCGAGAGCTGGGGCGATTCAGAGCCACGGGCTGCAAACAAGTCGGTTAAGCGTTCATGTCTCGATATTTCAGCTTCGTTGATCATGATCGGTAGCAAGTGACCCTTCAAACACATTATGGAATCATCTTGAAGCAGAAGAACAAAATAAATGGTACAATATATCAATAGTTTAACCTCACAAACTCCATTCGCGCCACCAAGTCCGCCGAACCACGAAAAGGTGCCGGCTATACCTAAGAGCGAACCAGGGTTTAGGTAATCAGGAATTATTGACCTCAAAAGAAGAACTCACTACCACCTTCCTATATCAGAGGCGTACCCAGCCCTCGAGTCGGGGATGGCTGTAGGGATGTTGCAGTTCCAGCTGTGTTGGTTGGGGTGGCTTACATGGTTAGACATTTCGTGCGAGAGGTAGGAAAATCTTACCCTGCTCTTCCGGGATCACATCCACCGTCAGCCAAGGTCGACTTGACACAGATCTTGTCGCCGGCGTCGGAGTCTTTGGAATTCCTTGATCTAAGCCGAAGGGCACCTCTTGTTGCTCTTGTACTTGGGGTTCTCGGTTGCGAATCGACGGTGTGTAAGATTTCAGAGTTTCGCCCGTATATTGGCTATTAGCTGCTTTCAGCGTAGGTTTGTAGGCCCGCGTGGATTGGAGGGGTAGATCTAAAAAGTCCCCGGTGCGCCGGGCGGGATTCTTATCGCGTCTCCGGAACAATGGGTGTACCATTTCGTTTTCTTCGCTTTCGCCATCTTCCACCATAGGCCGCCGTGTTTGTGGATTTCCTGTTTTGCGGAAAGAAGGGGCGTGACCATTATAAGGTGCTTGAGGTAGCGGTTTGTTCATATATCTCAACGCAACTATAGATAATAAGTTAGGGAGTAATCCTGGCTATAGGTTTAGACGAACCATTTGCGGCAGATCGAGGCTCTTCCTCATTCTGGCGGCGAACGCGGCGAAGAATTGTAAGCTGGAGGAAAAGAAGCCCGAGGAAGACGACAAGGAACGTGATGAGGACTAGTCCGACAACGATCAAAGTGGAAGACGTGTTATCTAGGACCATTTTGATCTGACACCTTTAATGGCGAGCAGTGTTATTGTCAATCGTTCCATCTGCGAACTTTTTATTCATGGTCGACGACATTTCTTCAATGGGCGAGCCGCCATGGTGGAGATGAAAGCTCAGACAATAGTCGGCCTCGCCATGGCCGAGGCCAGGTGAGCATGGTGGTGTGGAGGATGAAGCAGTCTTTAACTGCACATGGCTATACAGAGAAGTCGTGTTCAGACACAGTATTTGAAGGTTACTTAGCGTAGCGTGCGTGGCTGGGCAATTCTGCGCCCCAACTCAAGGCCCAGTGGCCCAATTTTAGCGGCGCGTCTATTGTAACGCCTAAGTTAATACTAACAAAATAGAACGGCGAGACGCCGAACGCCTACTGTAACCTCAGGAAGCCGAGGTATAAAATGTCAGTGACCTTGGCGACTGTACCACATGCTTTCGGGGTTAGAGGTGGGGTCTCGGGGTCAACCAGAGCCCGCAGTAAACCCCCGACTGTGTTAGGGAAGCACCACAGATCGTTGCGACTACATTTGGCCTAGTACCCCAGGGACTATAAGAGCCAGGCATTTAGATGTAAACGGGTTTAGGTACGGGTCACCAGTTTTCTGTATATCTATAACTTCGTAGGCTCTGATTCGGACTCTATGGAAGATGCTAGTGAGAGTAAATTGATCTCCTCCAACGAACATACCGCTCACATCCTTGAACAATATCAAAATGACCTCACCTACCAATGTGTTGGTCTCATCGACCAGAAAACCCAAATTCTGCGCCAAAATATCCATTCGATTCTGAGACCATACGGCGGGCCGAAAGACATGGAGCGAAGGATCGAAGCCATCGAAAGGGAAAACAGGAAGCTCAAGGATAGCGTAGTCAATACGGATCACGACAACTATAGATTGAGGAAGACGCTTAGTGCAGAGGAAAGAAACTGCGCAGAACTACAAACTTCCCTGAACGAGGTCGGCCTCCTTTTGGCCCAGGCCTACCGATTTCGAAATGCTAGCGAGGATGAAGTCCAGAATCAACTGAGAGCGAGAGGGATAACTGAGACGACCATCGGTCTCCTCGTCGGCAACGGGGAATTTATACAACAGCTTGCGTACTATACTGCTCCTAGACGGTCGGAAAGGCTTCTAAAGAGCTCAAAGTTTCCTGAAAGGGAGGACTTTGACGAGGGTGATGAGTGAGGTAAATATGCCGGTACCATCAGCTGCGACAGTTGGACGGCCGCGACACATAGATTTTTAGTAGCCTTAGGATTGTCACCCCCTATAAAATCTTTCGAAGCGGAGTAAACACTCCTTTTACCATATCGAAAAATGTAGAAAACACTCTCTGCAAATACATAACGCCTAAATCACTTACAGCCTCGCCAACCATAGGACAATTGCCACTATATTCTCGCCATTAAGTCTAAGAGCAACAACGAATCAAACATTTCGATCTGAGGTTTCTAGTTCGACGTCCTCCCAGACTGCCCACCATCGCCATATTCTCTTGCTCCACGTCGTGTATTCTTCAAGACTGGCTATCCCCGGCCAGCCAAGTACATGAGATAGATTCCCACGCCGGTCTTCCCACCACGTCAGGACACCCGGACTCGGTGACCAAGAGCGAATTGTATAGTCATGATTTCGAAATGGTCCTGGGCCGCCAGGCGCAGGAGCCATCCAGAACTGTGGGGCCTTGTTCTGTGAAGGCCCGAGCTGGATCGTGAGGCACGGTGGCTGGAAGAATCTAAGGATCTTTTAGAAGTTACCTAGCCAAGCTCCGCTAGACTTACTCATGTTGACAAATCTGTACGGAAGGGTGCGAACAGATTGCTGGAATGCTGGACTGGAATAACTCTTGTCTCTCAGGGATCGTCGACAGTGTAGCGTACGTCAAGGGCAGCGCCGCCACCGCGTCGAGCACTCGCATAACTTCTGATGGTGATGTTTGCTTGATGTTACGGTACAAAATAATCGTATAGTACTGCAACATTCACTCGTCTCCAGCTTGATTATCCGATACCTGGTTTGTTTGACCACTACTGAAATTACACGGAATCCGGTGGCAAGCAGAACAGTGTGGATCGTCGGATTCCTCGCTCTACACGCTAAATCGTGCTGCGGGACATAGACAGTATACCAGCCACGACGAGATGCTGCATCTGGCAGATAGATTTTCTCCGCCTTTCTTCCACACAGCCTCCCATACAATACGTTCTTAGCATGAGTGCAGCAGA
>NW_015622862.1:9736-31901 GCF_000835515.1 Exophiala oligosperma
ACTGTACGATATTCCGACCAATTCCGTGATCAATCCACCCCAACCTGCTCTAATAGGTGCTTCATAGATGAACTAGTAGCTACTCAGAATTTGTGGCTGCAGCTGGCCTGGAGGACACTTCCCGCGAGTTCTTATAGTAGATGTACCCTCGCCGATTGCTCGGGGAGGCCTCGCCGTTCCTCTGAGCCACTCCGAATTTCTGCCAAGCTGCGATTGGTTGAGTTTGCGACCAGACTTGTATGCTTTCTTGGGGGAACCGGGGATTCTTCGTTGAGGACCAGATGTACCATATGAACCACCGACATAGCGAGTGATCGAGGTATTTGAGTCTGTGGACAGATTCGTCAAGACGGTCAAGGTTCCAATATTCTTTCGCCTGGCAGGGACACGCATCCGCCTCGGGGTATCTTGACACATCATGTTTTTGGCATGACGTCGTTAAGTCTCCTATCTTTTCCGTTGTTGCGCCTATACGTCTCTCCAACCGTCCAATGATGTAAGTTCTTAGGTAGTGTGACATGTCTTTTGGGTCGAGAGTGGTATGGATTTGTCGGTCTATAGGATGAAGGTAGTGTTGCCTTTCCCTCCAAGTGGTCATCACTGCTTTAACGAGGAAGATCTTAGGCCTCTGAGGCAACCGACCCAAACCAAGGTTTCCTCACTTTTCTGTGGGTTACGAGCTTGGAGCCTCATCTCTACGAGTCGCCTCTAGTGGTGCGGAATCCTCTGCCGCTAATGGACACTTGGCCACCAGCGTTGCCACAAGGGTCGGCCTCTCGTACGGGAAGGTCAGTCGGCCTTGTCACGACCAGTGAGCCTTGTCTCTCCATTCTTGAAGCAGCCAAAGGACGGCCATGACCATTATTCGGGCTGCTTCTAGCGTGCCGAGCCACCGCGGTCCTGAAACAGTCTTGGGTCTCAATAACGGCCTCCCACCGCAGCAGAAGGTCACACCACTGCGTGCAGATAATCAATGACCACGGATTGTTGCGGAAGCTGGCGGTCAACCCGGAGCGAGTGGTGACTCCTGTGTTCGAGGTTCAAATTATCGCGAGCTTTTGACCAGGAAGTCACATGAAGTCGTCGATAAGTATATAACCGTTCCTCTCCGCTGTGTTCAAATGTATAGTAGCCCAAAGTCGTTGGGACCAGTCAGGTAAGAATCTGAAAGTCCGTTACACCGGTGCCGCTGACAGTGTGATGCCGTCAAGAGTCATCTGCAAATATTATGGAGAGCATCAAGACTATGATCACCTCACCATTACAGCTGGTCGAGGAGCCCAAGACCGAAGCACAAAGAGATCAGCCATGCATTGAACAAACACCATCGCCGGACGCACCCAATTTACAACTCCGGGAGCGTGATGAATCTGTGAACAATCGACTGTCTCAAATGGAATTGAAAAATAAATGGCTCAAAGCAACCTTGCAACAACGAACTGCAGAGCAATTCCAGCGAATGAGGAGCTTCGAGGAAATGGAACGACAGAACAAGGTGATGGTTAATGGGTTGCAACAATTCCAAGAAGCTCTGCACGGTCTGCAAGAACAAGTGAGGACTTTACAAAGCAAAGTGGAGGCAATTCTGGGGAGGTTGGATGTAGCTACCTAAGAGGACCCCTTTGACGCCCTCGATAGCTAGTATCAGTACGGTCATGAAGGCCCTCCTTGACAAAGCACTTGTTAGCCAGGAGAGTCGCGTGACACTTCTTTTTCACGCCTTCCAAAACTGAATCTAGTACTCTGTGCTTCCTAGATAGTCATCTTCGAATTCTTTCCATTTTCGCATCTCACCACTTCAGCGCCATTTAGTCATTTCAGCCCAGCATCAACTGAACCTCGAGATCATTAAATTCTCGACATGTCTTCCTCCACGCCTGTTCAGTCCATCGAGGCCGATGAAGCTACCAGTGTCACGACTACTGGCGGTCCACTCTTTCCTTATACTTGTACACCTATTCCCGAACTCCAAGAGACTGATCCGTACAATCGATATCTCATTCACTCCACCATCAAGGGTCGAAAGGGTGAGTGGGAGATGGCTATCGAAGCCGCTTCAAAGAAGCCTTTCCGCAATCTTGTCAAGGGTTGGGAAAAAGCTGCGCAGCAAGGAGACGAACAGGTCAAGGCAGAAGATTACATCTATATTATTGAGATACAAGGTCATGAAGTGAAGACAGTTCATTCCTGGGAGATGGGGGATAGTCTTCGTTGATTGGGGCTGAGGGAGAACGGTGTGGTCCACATCATACCTAATCCTTCGGAAAACTACGATACTGGTGGTGATGCAGAGTATGAAACGGGAGAGGACCATGGGGCTCAGGGTACTTTGGTCACTCGAAGGATGACTCGATCAATGAGGCCAACTTAGGCCTAGAGTCTTGACACTGAGAGGCGGCGCGTGAGATTCATCCAGCATTGCCTGAAGGGGGTGGGTGCTGTTGATTGTGTGCCCTGAATATTTGACCTTTCCCTTGGGCCCAGCGTAGCTGTGCAAAGTGTACTGAAATAACGATCTCTACTTCAAGATCAAGACGGGTCATGGAACAACGCTCATGGATACAATCCTATTCAATTTTGTGCTACGATCTCCGAGTCTATATGAATATCAAGCCCCATGCGAGTCATAAACATGAGGCTATGCAAACTGTGCTTTATTCATCTTGATCATTCCGGTGAGCCATCACTATAGATGCGCCCTAGCCCCGATAGCGAAGAGCCATCCAGCAGAGTGCCGTTACCACACATGAAATAAGAGTACCTTTCCACCTGGTCATGTTCATCCAGCCAGGCCAAAGCAGACGTAAGAAATGACTCTTGATCAACCTCGGTGCCTGTTACACCGAATTCGGTGAGCCAGACGGTGTCGATCCCATTATGCGAGGCAATAGACGCAACATTTTCAACGTGAGATTGTAGGTCACTTAGCTGGCTGGCGTCACTATACCAATGAAACGTAACAAAATCGACAACACAAGAAGAGTTACAGGCCTTGAAAAATTGCTCTAACCAAGCAATCCCCATAGTTTGGCTGTCACTGACGCCATTCGAGATCGCTGGTGAGCCAATCCAAGCCCGATCCGAAAGCGGATTCATATATAGGATGTGGCTCACCGCAGCGACGTCTGGTGAAAGGTTGGCCTGTGTAGGAATATCCGGCTCGTTGAAGGATAAGAGATGCCTTGAACCTGCTTCGATAGCAGCGGTGGCGTCGGACGTCCAAGTGGATGTGCCCCCAAGGCCCCACAGCATTGGAACATATTCAATTTCCAGGGGCAACTCCCCCGTTCGGCTGGTCCAGTCATAGCCCCAAGTAACCATGGCTCCTTGGAAAGCCGCTGTCAACGTTGGGTCGTTATAGCTCAATCCTCTCTTATCGGAAATTTGGTCACTTGTAGCCGTCGCGAGGGGAGTAGGTAGACCAGTCGTCACCGCATTCGTCGATATCGGGGGAGCATCGGGCCAAGAAACACCTAAAGCCTGCGTCGTATTGATCCATGGAGGCTCTACTGACGCGCAAGGCCCTCCCGAAAGTCTATGCGCATATAAAGACCCCATTGCCGGCTGCACAACCGCAAATGAGATCCCGATCTATCCATCAGCGCTCCTGCGCAGGACGCTTGACTCGCAAGTCGTCGCTTATAAAAGGCTGAGCGATGGGCTGTCCAAACTATGAATTTGACATAGGAAACCGTGGAGTAAGGAACATTGATAAATTACGTGTTTGTCCTACGAGGTCTTCACCACACAGCACGATACAATAAAATCTCAGATTCTGCAACTGGAAACCTACCTGCTCTTGTGAGACACAATTACAGTATAGGAGTATCCTTCTAGACTGATCCGACCACCTACGAATCATACCCTATACTCCGTGGGAGTGGAGCTTTTCCTAACGATGGAATCTAGTGGGCAGACAGCTTTAAGCATCCATAGGATCTCATGTTGAATTAACTTCACGACCACTATGTTCTACGGTATTTTCAGTTTCTAGGCACCATAAGAAATTTAGCTTCGAACCCTATGAATTCCTGTAGAATATAGTTTTATAAAACCTCTATAAAGTTCTCCCATCTTTTCATAAAGAAGAGGGCCACGAAAATCTGGGGGGTGGTTTCTACCTGCTGTTTGGTCTAGGTGTACTAGGTTATAGTGCGGTCAGAGTGTATGCACCCTCCCCATTGGTAGGTTTATTACTTGAAGTGTCAACGGACGTGCCATCGTATTACTGTCCAAATTGGAAGATTTCGAGACCCTGCTAGAATCAATCTTCTCCTTTGTTCTTATCTACACTGCTATTCACTGACGCTTGGATAGGTTTAATACTTTGAGCCTTGAATCTGGAGCAGAACTTCCTCGTATAACCTCGATAGTAGGAGATCGACTAGTCGCTGGAGTAGCTGGTATGGTAGAAGGTCCGTTGGAAATGGACAGGGAGGATCGAGCAAAGAATTTGGATACAAGCCTTCAGCATAATCTCAAGAACAACCAGACCATATCCGGCCTCGCCTCCGAGCAGCGGTGCATAGACTCTTGTCAACAGTGTCACCAACGTGTTATACACCTGGAAGATTTCCTCAGATGGCGTGATGAGGTGGACAGGTGGATGAATACCACACTGCCTGAAATCAGGTCTGATTACGACGAAAGAACAGCGAAGACCCTGGTACTTATTGAAGTCAATCAATATCACCAGCGTTTACGAGAGCGTAAGAAGACTTTTCAGGCATTAAAGGCGGTATGCATTCACTGACAGTCTCGTAGAAAACCCCTTACAAACGACAAATGTACCATCAGTTGTTCAGAACCGCTGAACTTTCAGAAACACTATTTCAGCCAAGCATTGTTGGACGGTAGAAAAGATTACTATCTGCTTTCCTATCTCTGATACCCAAAAGCCTACAACAAAAATTGAGAATAGTGACTACGCGGTGTCGTCGATTTACTTCTTGGTACTGTTTCAAGGGGAGGTACTGTCTAGAGCGCGAAATTCCTCAACCCAACTGTTCACCAGTACCTTCACCTCTATCAACCATGACTCCAAGGCACTATAGACGCCAGCGAGCTTGAGTCCTATATCTGATTTAATCAATAGAGTTCTTAGGACCAATTCTTTCTGGAACCAGTCCGGGATGACCTCATCTACAAAGTAATATCGTTCTGCCTTCAGCCGTCTTTGAGCATTATAGAGGTATATTTCCTGATCGAATGCTCGAGTTGAGCGGATTGTCGATTTTGCGCGTTGTGTAAGCACAAATTCTTTATATAATAGCCTCGTTCTTTGAAGTGAGGCGAGAGCAATGGAAGTTGAGACGTAAATTTGTCGAAACATGTCCACTAGCTCCTTTCTTACGTGGTAATCTGATAGAGGTGGTCCTGCTACTACTCTAGAAAGGTCCGCAAGACTGTGCTGGTGGGCCGGTTCAAGAAAATCTTCTTCCTCAAGGCTCATTCTAAATATTTGACAGGTTTTCAGGATGGGAGATATACATTGGTATGAATTCTTGAGAGACTCTTCCGGAATTGTGACTGTACTCTATCAAAATATATATCTTCGATATAAGCCCACGCGAAATGCTGGTGTCTAGACTTACCTACTTATAAGCAAATTAAGTGGAGTACAACGAGATCTGTGGCAATTTTTAGCATTACGCGAATAGCTTAGTCTTATTTAACATGGTGAATCTAGCCTCAGTAAAAATTCTGCCTAGTGAAACAACTGACAGTAAACCAACGTGGTAGCAACGGAATTGCTTTGTCCTAGTCGGGCTTTTACCTAGCTCCTAAGGTAGGAGAATATTTCCGGTTAACTGCAGCATTGCAATTCCCGAGGATCTTCTGCTGCGTCATTTTCAGTCTTCTCGATAGGCGAGGTCTCTCTAATTCCTTCTACACAATGAGAAAATATCTTCTTGTAGATGCGTCCGTAAACTCTCGCTGATCGAAGGAGCCGTGCTACGGACGAAACGAATGGACTCGAAGGACGGCGTATTCTGGTGGAGGGGTGTCTTATACTCTCGGCAGCCGAAGCATTTTGTAAAAGAATCAACTAGTAGCTTTGCTAGATCGTAGACTATAGTAAGCGTGCCACGACACTCCATCAACTTTACGTACGATTGAATATTCCTGGTATCTGAATTAACATGTCTTTCTGCTTGAGGAACTTGGACTCTACCATTTATAGGAGAAAAATATTCGCATCCGTAAGAGCCCTACCACGATTTACTGAAGTAAAGCATTTCAGTGCGCCACCACTATATCTTCAGGTCAGCCACAACTTCGACAGTGATACAGATCAGTTCGGCGGCGTTCACTCGTTGTTGTAATGTTATATACAGCGTCAGCTTAGTGCTTCCTAACTCGCCTTGTTAGAAGTTGGTGGTACAGTTCCTTAAGGCGTAGGCCAACATTGCCGGCCTCAATATGAACCATTTTGAACTGATCTCAGACGAGACTATAGCTGGTGTCTTGGACTGCGTAAGAAAATCCACTCTCGCACCGTGGCGGATGGCGAGTAACGTGCGTTAGCTCGATATTCAAGACGTACTTGCAGTAGTACGTGTATGCCGCAAGCTCAACAGGATCGGAATGCCACTATTGGACCGAGATCTAATCTTCAACATAGTCCCAAATTGCTTAAGCTGTGGAAACTTCCACACAGAAATGCAACGTCTGAAAGTGATTCAAATCTTGGTCGATAAGGTCCGGGCATCACGTATTCGTGAATTGACGATCACAGACAGGAATCTCCTCTGTGGGTGCCGATCTGCAGCCCCGATACCGGACCAGATGTGGTCGGAATTCCGCAATCTGTGCTTTGCTATGATCTGTTCTCTGATTCAGAACGCGCACTCAATGATCCATCTCCGGTGTGCCCAGCCCCGGGTTACTAGGTGGAGACAAAGCTAATTGAACGAAATAGCCTAGATATTGAAAGCCCCTCTATCGACGCTACTCAACTTTTTTGTGGTTGGTCAGGGATAACTATGGCCCTACGAGGACAGAGCGGAGCCACAGTCTGTTCCCGATTACATTCACTATCTATTAAGTTACCCATAAGACATGTCTCAAGGACTCTCCCCTCCCTGGACGAACTTCGAAGTTTAGAGATTCGAATTTCAGAGCCTCGAACACGGAATACCCGGTCGATTGTTAACTTGGTCGACCTTGATCTTTATCCTCTACTTACGTACCTTGAAGTTGGAGGAAACTCCTGGAGCAATATTCCGGTTCTTTTTACTGGACGGTCGCAAAGCTTGACATTTTGCGTATTGAAAGGGCCCCTTGTCGTTACCACTAAATTCAACGATCTTTTTGGCCGGATGGCTGAATCGTTGCAATACCTCTATTGTCACGAGACTCATTTAGTCGGCAAAATCGAAACGATTTTCGGTAAATTGCGGCATCTGTCTCTTCATAAAGTGGAAGCGGTTAACAAAGCATTCCCCTTTACGCGCTGCGAGAATCTCATCTCACTGGCTATAGAGTGTGATGGCATAGCTACTTCAACAAGACAGGATGACATTAACGAACTACTAAGGAACGCCCTATTGTCCACTTCGAAGACCTTGACGGCGTTGACATTGAGATCGAGTCTCTTGTGGCTCCTATCTCCGTCAACAATCCACGCAATTCTCTGGACACGCCATCTGTCAGTCTTATTCCTCGACGGTGCCTGTTATTTGGATGGCAGGGATTGGGTACTTTTGTCCAAAGCCTCGAATCTGGAGGTGGTGGTGCGGGCAGAGCCCTGGATTCAACCTGGGAGTGATGTCAATAAACTCATTTTCCAAGCTGTTCCCGGTATGGTTGGGGATGTGGCAGGATTATACCATACGCTACCGAAAATGATCATCCAGCGTCAAGTTTGCTCCTGTGGGCTGCTAAACCGACGATGGGTATTCCATTACATTGGTCTCAACAGTCAGTCGATTAACATCTACATCCAGCTTGTGGCAGATCCCGGGCAGATGAATTGTTCACACGTGAACCTTCTCGACCGAACGGTTGCGGTGCCTGGTATAATCTCTGGACAAGAGGCTTTGAAACGGATAATGTCTCTTCCTGGTTCAGAAATGCTGGTGCATGTAATTTGGCCGTCAAGAACCTGATCAATTCAGATTTGCGATGCCTTCCTCTGAAGTTACTCCTTACGGTGTGTCGCTAGTGCTTGTTATCCGGCTTATACAATAATGAAAATCTACTCGTTCAAGAAGGGTCCTTTATTCTAGCCCATTATATGACCCGCTTAGGGAGCAATCTAATCTCTGGAAGTACTGTGAACACAAGCAAATACAAAAGCCTTTCCACTTGTAGGGTACCTATGGCATGTTTGTCCACGTTTTATTGTGGTCTCGGAGCTGCACCCCTAAATCCACCAACCACATTGAAGTCGTAGGGGCCATTCAAAAGTGTGCCATTGCGCGCCCACAAGTAAATCCATTGGACTCTACTGCACATGGAGACGATTGGTTGGAAAACCGCCCACCTACAAAGGATAAGGGATAAGGAATCTTGCCGCTAAATCTGGCGCGACTCAAGTCTTATACTCGATGAAATCCTCTCCTGAGGTGTTCCTTTTTCTCTCCACGACAATCTTTCCAACATGTTATACTTCATGCATTCTGGCATCTGGCTACTCCTTTTACCACGCCTTGTTATCGGTGATTTCACCTCGAACGAAATCGCATATTGGGACAGACCTCGGGCGGCTCTGATCAGGGACAATGTCTACATAGAGGGTGGTTGGATGCAAACGGGGACCTGGAAGGATGGGGCATGGGATATCGACTCATTGACGACAGCAAATTCTTCTAATGGAATGTTGTTCAAGCTTGACATGCACAGTCCATTCGGCATATCGACGGGTGAACCGCCTGCGGTGTTCGAAAGCATTCCCGAAGCTGGAGTTCAGAATTATTATATTGACGGTTATATGTTCGCCGATTATGATGAATTCTATACTTGGGGGTAAGTTGTTCGTACTCTAAGGAGAGGCCATAGCTAATGATTCGACCAGTGGCACAAGCCTTACTTCCGCCAATCTCGGTCCACGTACAGTGAGCTTACCTTTGTATGATCCATCCCAAACTACAGACATTGAACTCGGTGTGCCAAACCTCAATTACGTCCCTCAAAATGGGTCGTTTATCACAGTCACGAACGGCGCCGGGACTAATGTCCCGAGTGAAAACTCTGGGTTCTATTTTGGAGGTTTCTATAATCAGAATGGGACAACCTACTCTTATTTCGACCAGCCTACCGACCAGTCTCGTTGGTTGATAACCGTGCAGATGACTGAACTTGGTCATGCAAATTGGATCAAGACTCCACTAGACGAAGGCACGACCTGGCGCAGTGAAGGCGGTCTTGTCTGGGTGCCTACTTCGACAGCCGGTATACTGATTGCGATTGGAGGAGTATTGAAGCCAGCGGACATGAATTTTGAAATTGCTCAAGACAACAGCACCGAGTCAATAACTTTCTTGAAAGAATTCCCCGTCTACGATATAGGTACTAGGACTTGGAGCCTACAAATGCTCAATGAGGGTTCCCCTATCCCAGATACACCTCTTGCACAGTTTTGCACTGTTGTGGCGTCAGATGCGAATGGCTCTCACCATGAAATATTTGTGTATGGAGGCTGGGATAGCAATGGAGGTCAAGCATTGGATACCGTTTGGATCTTGACGGTCCCTTCATTTACGTGGGTTAAGGCTAACAGTCCAGGACGGACAGGATCTGCAAGACAAAATCATATTTGCGTGGCTCCATATCCGGATCAAATGATTGTTATCGGCGGTACAGGAACTAGCGAAGCACCTCCGACATATAGTAACGCGGTCGATATTTTTAACCTTAACAATTTCGATTGGACTGGCACTTATGATCCGGATATCTATGATGATTACAAGCCTCATCAAGATATCCTCGATATTATTTCAGCTAGACCAACGGCCGGCAATATGCCTAGTGAGGTTGCAGGCTGGTTTAACAATAAGTACGACATGCAAAAAGTCAAGTTCTATGGGCCATATCGCAATGACTGCACGGCTACACCCTCGGGAATATGATGCAGGGAGAATGAGACAAGACATTTTGCGAGTGTAAGCAACCTAGCTTCGCTTGGCCGTTATTGAACGGGTGCACTGACGTCCTTTGCAAGACTCCACTTCACCTCCTTGACGTGGGATTTTGTAGGGGGGCTCTGTAGAAGAATCAATTAAAACGAGTTTCTTTTAGTCTTCGTTGAGCTCTACTGTCCCTATAGTCGTAGTTTGTTGTCTTTCAGATCGAATAAAAGATTATCAGCCGTGTGACGACCGTTCTTGACAGTATTTCGCATGCTTACGGATGCCAAATAACGCTCTATCTTGTTTGGTCCGTTACTATCCTAGAAAACCACAATATACCATTGCGTAACTAACTAGCCATAAGCCGGAGCACCATGGAACTCTGAGGTATTGCAGTGTGCAGTATCCCTAGGACCCTGTGACGATGAAGTTTCCCTGTGCACATCATCCTGTGGCACAATGTAGTATCCACAGCCTGCGTTCTGATTTGGCCGCCCAGGAGCGGGATACAAGCTTTGTGTCTTTTCTACAGTATTGTACGAAGGGGGTTTTCATCGCGCTTGCCGCGATAATCGTCTTTTTCTGGCAGCTTGTCCACGGCTATTTGTAGTGCCTTCAATACTTGTCAGGATCGACGAGCATTCGTAACCAAATTCTCCACCTCGATGGGCTCTATGGTACTGTACGCAGACTACCTCTCAAAGGGTAAACTTAAATCTACTTGAATGGTTTAGGTAATGTCCGCCTGCGGACAATTCTGATTCTTCAAGTCAACTCAATATATCTATGTCGCTAAATGAGTGGATTTCCTGCTTCTCCCGAGTTCGCTGCTCTAGATGTGTGGCTATTTGGGGGGGTACCCCTTTCTACTAGCATAAGCATCAAAGTAGACTTCCCATTCATCATTCTGGTCTTCAGTCATTTCTCCTGTTATATTTTCAGCATCTTTATATGCTTTTAGTATAATCTTCTCGAACCTCTCTCGAGTCATTTTCTTCTTCCCTTTTGTAGAATCTTGATCTACTTGAGGCTTATTTCCTACCTTTTTATCCGGTGGTGGCGTAGGGGTCTTTTCGTCCGGCGGTGGCGTAGGAAGCTGTGTCTGACCAGGCTTCGGTGCCTGGGTGGTTTCCGGAGGCGGAGTTGGGGACATGGATGTCGTTGTGGTCCTTGTCCTGTTTAACGGCACCGTGGTTGGTTCTCGACTCGGCGACCTCTTGTAGACGCCTTTCTCGTCGAAGTCATCCGGCTTGATTGACTGGTACCAATGAAGAAAACGTTCCGCCTGCTTGAGTGCCATACGGTATACCTCGTCCTCCGCCTTGATCTGTTCCTTTCGGTATAGTTGTCTAAACGCGGAACCTAGTTCCCATGAAGTTGCTTTCTCGACGGAGTCGGTTTTCCAATTCTTCTTGAACTGAAGCTGTATTTTCACTTGAGGATATTTGTCTAGCTTATTGTGCCGGCGTTCTTTCTCGGTTGGGTACTTATCGGTCTGCTTAACCTTTCGGGGATTCAAGAGTTCTGCCGCCTCTAACGGATCACCTTCAAGCTTCCCGTAATCCCAGACTATGTTCAAGAACCCTTGCACATCACCGAGTCTAGGTTTGGGTTCTCCCTGTCGTCGAGGATAATCCAAGATGCGGTCCATTTTCTCGGAGACATTGACCAAGTCCTTTTCTTCCGCGCCATCAGGAAGTAACAAGGTGGTGCTAAACACGAACCAGCCACATTTACGAGGCCCATAGCGATTTAGGTACGTCGGTGACTCGTCTCTGTTTCCTCTCATGCACTTTTTGGCGACCGTCACGCAGGGAGCTCCTGGAAAGAGTTCTGAAGTGTCGCTGCCGGCTTGGAAGGGAATTGCAGCCGGATCGCTGTCCTGATCATCATCTTCGGTCGATGTCTCGATTGACGGCCTCGGGATATTCGCATCACCGTATTCAAAGTCCATGAAGTTTTCCGAGTCGTTCTCCATCGCCTTGAGATCGGTGTCGATCATGTCAATGTCCTTGTTTATTTTTTGCTCCTCGGTCCGACGACTCTCGGATTCATCTTGTTTCAGTAGCTGTTCGAGCTGTTGTTGAAGGGACTCTTGTTGCTTCTTCTTTCTATCATGTTGATCCTTTTTGTCGACCTTCCATTTTTTCATTTCATTTCTTCTCTCTTGATGTTTTCCCCTCTGAGTCTCGATCCTTTTCGCCCTACTTATCGCATCTTGCGCATCTTGCGCAGCTTGTGAATCTTCCTGCTTACCTGCACTGGTCTCTCCTGCCTTTCCCTCGGCGTTTCCTTTTGGATCACTCCTAGAGTCAGACATATTTCCCAAAAGAGAATTTGAATGTAGAACTTTAAAGACCGATAATCGTGCCCTTGCCTGTTTTATAGGATATTCCTAGAAATTTGGTCAGCCATACCTCGGAAAAAGGCGGTCTCAAATATTGGTGGCCATAAAGTCTTCAAGTGCGAAGATTATGAACCATACTATGGCGAGGAACCTTTCGACTCCTGAGCGTAGTTAAATTGAATGGTCTTTAGTCATTCACTGGGAGTAATTCGTCCCTCGGGGCAGAATCGAAGATGCAAGCGTTCACATTAATTGGATGGTGGTTTCTACTGCTGCCTTCTGTGTAAGTCCTGGACCCCCCGCCCTATAGATTGACTAACATAGTGTTAGTTGGACTCAGTCGATACCGCCATCAGGTTTCATTTCACTGGGAAGCTTTTGGCTAATGTGGGGACAAAATAGCATAGCGGTCATCTCAGTAACGCAGTCGGAGCAGTCATCGGCTCTACCCAATACTTTGAGTGGGCCCCTTGACAGCCAGCTCTCTACTCCAAAGGTTACGCTCACTGCCACCAGCACTACCGGGACAGCCACGGCGGCTGCGACGACAGCTAGCAAAGCCGCGACATCTTCAGAGACTACAAACCCCCCCGGATCGGTAGTGCCGTTTCCACCCCCGGCCAGTGCACGCCCGTTGATCTCAACAACTGGAGGGGTTCCATGCTCGGGAGGAAGTGGTAACGGATTTACTGGCTCTGGCTCTGGCACTGCCACGCTCTCTGGAACAGGTATGAACATGAACACGGTGATGGCTACGGGCATAGGAACTGGCACTGGTGGGACGAACTGGTCGAACGGCACTTTTCGCTGGACCGCGCCAATATTGCAATCTCCCGCGGTATATGATTCGGCCGCTACCAGCAGAGGTGTCAGTTTTGTTTGGGTTACCTTGGTGACGGGCATATGGATTCTATCACTAAAATCGTAGATAGGCTATTAAGATAGTGAAACCCAAATCAGTTCTGTCACGTGGCTTCTTTTCCATTGAGGTATCATAGACTAGATTTCATACTTGCTCTTGCACCGGGAGGCGTCCCGATTCGCCAAATAGTGCTACTCTCAGTCCTTTAAGAAAAGCGGCGCGATGGCGCCCAAGATGATGGAACTGCTCCAAGAGTCGACCCAATTCATGGACGCGAAGGAAGCTCTGTATCGGTTGCAACGAATCCTCAGAATCTTCGGAGTCTGCCGGTGTCACTTCACCCCAAGCCTGATTCGGGATGACCAATGGGTAGGGCTTGTCCGAATGTTGCGTTTGCGGTTTAGTTTTGTACGTTATGCGTCGAACAGTAGGGTCAGACATCTGCAAGGTGTCAATAAGCTCGTACTGTGCTCGGGAGGGATTCATTCACCAGTCTTTGCCAGGAATATGGCCAATCCTCGGAGATATCTTCGGAACTGAGGAAATCGGCACGACGGTCGTCAACCACAAGTAGGAAGACCTTCTTGTTACATAACGAGTGGAGTTCATTGGTCTTCTTTACCACGCACCATTGTCGACGCCTCGCCTGCTCATATTGCGCCTTAGATTCCTTTTCCTCTTTTGTTGGGGGGTGGTCTCTGCTGCGGGACTTCAATCTGACATTGGAGCGTTTTTTGCTAAACCGGGCCATTTCTCATCAATTGTTCCTCATAGTAAACCGAAGACTTTGGAGGCCCAACGAATCTGGAAATCTCGCGCTGCAAGCAAAGGTTAGAGGCCCAGTGGCGTGAAAAATCTTGGTTGAAGGTTCATTTCTAGCTTCACCACGCCTTGCTGTGGGAATACGTCAGTATTGTGGCAAATTGTGTGACAATGGATGTTTCATGTTATCCCAGAAATATAGTGGTTGCGGATCTGTCCATGAGCATCCGCCGTCCTGGAGCACCACTCAATTCAGAGGTCCATTTTGCCCCCCCAGCTCCGGACTTTCAAGGCGGGAATGCAATCCCGCCACTCAACGGTACAGTAATAGGATAACAGTTTGTCGCTAACTTTGCAGTAAAACCAGGGTCTGTTTGATGGTGATCGGAGCACTTAGCCGCCTGCCGTTCGCATCGAGCGGTAAGGGGAGCCGCTCTACCGACCACTGGATCCCGTGTTTGCACAGTGTTGATACTTCAACAAGTCATGTCAAGTCAAATTTAAGTCCACATCAGATGTCTAGCTTCACGCAACAGGCACCTGAAGGTATGGAGGATAGTTTTTTTGACCCCAACCTTTTTGGATTGGAACAGCCAGCAGTCAGTCCACCTGTCACTCCCACAGTCTTTCCAGAGCATGCAGACCTCTCTCAGGGAAGGTCTCAGAGCATCCTGAATCATGGGTGGCCGAACGGTGTCTGGGAGCCAAGTCGTAGAACATCGAAGGAACCCCGAAGAGCGGCTGCACAGCAACACAACGCCTCTGCGGCTCTACCGCCCAGTGGCTCGAAGTCAGGACATCACTTGGTGAAACAATTCCTCAACGTGGCACAACGAGCGAGAAGCACAGCGGATGAACGTCTCGAAGAATTTGAGCAGAGGTGAGGGCAGAATGGTTACAGGCCGTGTTTATCCACTGACTTTTCTCTTCCGCCCAGGCAAACTCGTCAAATTGACGAGCTGCGAAAGAGAGTTGATCAATGCTGTCACAGCATTTCTCGGATTGAATCCAAACTGACTGACTTACAAAAGGCGCTGCAGGAAAGTGAGAATGGCAGCGAGATGATGATGCAGGTTGCTCAAGCGGCTAGTGTGGCACTTAATTCGATAATAGGCACCACAGTGCCATCGAACGCAACTGAGTAGAGTGCTTTGTTATACTCATAGAGCCTTTCAGGCTTTTCGTTTCTTCCCCAGACCCGTACTTCCTGCTCCTGCCATTTTAGGGGCTTGCCAGGCATGGCATTATCCGCGCCCCATACTGGAAGACTCTAGGTTGTATACATATTTTGCAGGTCTGCACGGCGGATATGTAGAGGGATCTTTAAAGCGGGAAGATTGAGGTAGATCGTGACGTATTCCACTGATCGTTGGTGAGGTGCGTGCCTGGATTCAGGCCGACTCTTTGGCATCTCTCCATCGTTTACTCCCTGCGACTTTAAGTCCCGTGGACGAGCAGTAAGGAGTCGCCGTATGATCGCAAACCTCGGAGGAATTGCGATCTCAAGTGGCGACCGTGAACTTATGGCGGAGGTCACTCTCCCGTTCCTAAGCCCGACATAACGGCAGACGTCTTTGCTGAGGAGGTAGCCTTCTCGACACAACATAGGATTTCTGTCCTTTTGAAAAGGTACGATGCAAAGTCGGCACATGTCGATATGGTCCAAAAAATGTGCCATGACAGAATATTCGTCGTCAAACGGGTGACGGAGGACCTCTTCGTTCTGCTCGTGGAAGCGCACTTTCTGTCGACGAAAACGTTCAGGCATAGTTGGTGGAGGTTACTCCTTCAGGTCTCGCAACCAAGATTTTACTTCGTTCCTATTGTTGTTGTTGTTGAAGTTCATTCGGATTTTATACTGTCCGTGTTCAGGGCCACAGCGACTTACGTACAGGCCAATATTCAATAGTTACGGTGGAAAAGGAATGGTCTCTCGGAGCACCACGTATAGTATGCAGGAACCTGTGGACAGTGCACGATCCTTGAGCTTCGAAATAAACCTTAGATTTGAATTTCACATAGGCAAGGCGTGCTTCCTTCCTATTTAGACTTCGGCGACGGAGAGGCTAAAAAGTGTGGTAGCAATCCACAACACTGCTTGGAGCTCTAAAGGGAGGGAGCATATCTTGCATGATTGGCACACGTTATCGATCAATAAGATTATCTTTCACACCCTCGTTTCCCTTATATATCGGGGGCTCCGTACGTGGGAATATACGATTGGACGGTGACAATCGGTCTTGAACGGTAAGCTGGTGAGTCAACACTACCACCCTAGCGTATTAGACTGCTGTCTATCTAACCACAACAGTATATTGCCGCGGTGCCCCGGAATACGACAGCGACAATAGCAAAAGGCGGCGAACTTTGGAGTCAGCATTGGAGGACGATCAATACCATGGTGGAATGCGCAAACTGCAATCTGCTCATTCTCAAGCAAACGGGGTTTGGAGCAACACGTTCGTGATTCACCAGCTCATGCTCCTAGCCTCGATTGCGACGACTGCGACCAAAGCTTCAACAGCCAGGAAGTGCTGCAGCAGCACCTCCGCGATTCGCCAGCTCATAGAAATCCATCTCCGCTGGATTGCTCCTTTGCCCAATATGTTGACTTCATCAACGAAAGGACTTCTCTTTGCGGTGCGCCTAGAGTCGCGTGTCATGACAGACTAGTGGTCGGAGCTTTGTGACGTGTATATGAACCCGCACACTTCTGGTGGCTCCTGCCCGTGGCGGATGAAGTTAGGTGCCTACGGAGGAATGGGGATCGGTGGTCGCAATCCGAGGCCCACGCATATGTGTGGAAGTACTGCACATGAAAAGATTCACTAAACGGCTCATAGATATTTTACTGATACGTAAAACTGCTGTAAGCCATGCATTACGTTCCATGCGATGATTAACTTGGGAACAACTATCATTAATCCGTAAATAGCTAAATACAATTATTTGGGTTTCCACCGAAATCTAAAGTATAGAAAAGAGCAGTGATATAAGGATGCCAGTCTTGCACAGTATTGTATAATGTGGACCTTGACGCGTTGACCAGTGAAAGTAACCCAGTTCTACAAAATCATTTTTGCTTCGGTGGTGTTTGCTTAGCTTGTCAGTGGGTGGTGACGGGAAACAACCTCCTTCACGATACAGTGCTACCCAGTGTGAAGAGCTCACTAGCCGAGTATCACAGGGTTACGCAAAAGGAAGATAATGCAGGTTCCAGATCGCGTGCCATCTATTCAATTCTTTGACAGATGCATTGAGGAAGTTGGAGGAGTGACAAGTGCCCTGGAACTAAGGAAGGAGGTCCTCCAATCAGCCAAGCAGCGTAAACCAAATTCACAAGAACAAAGAGAAATTGATCTCGTCCGGCAGCTGTCAGCATTAAGGAGGGAGGTCAACTTCTTCCGATCTTGTTATGAATCAGCTGAAGCCATGGTTTCCAGCCTATATTCGGTTTCACAAGAGATGTATCTCAATTATTATCTTCGTCCAGTCCACATGGTTAATGACACCGGAAGTCAATCCACTAAAGTTGATTGGTCTCAAGTAGCCGACACAGAGTGGCTCAGGCGAGCAGATGAGCTGGTATGGTACTTAAAGGGATACGAAAATGTGGTCACTAGGGCTGAGGGGGAATGGATAGAACTTTGTCACAATCAAGCTCTACGTGACAATTCAGGGATGATCTAACTCTATATTGGCCTAAAGACGGATGTCAGAATTAAACATAGATCGGTGGCACAATAAAGTATAAACACTACAGCGAGCGGTGACACCTAAGATTACTTCTAGTAGCAATATAAACTTCGCAGTCTAGGCCTAAGCTCACTTTCTAGCGTCGCTCTAAATCTACAGATTTTATAGAGCTCATAGGGGCTACTTTCTTACATAGAGAGATTTGCCGGATTTTAGGGACTAGTACTGCCACGAAGTAGGAAACTAAGGGAAAAGCGATAAGGGTCGACAAGAAGGCCTTTTCTAGTAGTGAATGCTTTCTTGTACGTTGGGTCACTCACTATATTACAAGTTGCTGCAAAACTATTAAGAAACCTATCGAGGCAATCTAGATTTATTTAGAACACATAATTGATTAATCTCTAACATTTATATACCCCCGATAAGTTGACTATTGTTGTATGAATAGCGCAGCTGCGACCCCCAACGGAAAAGGGTGATAGTAGCGTCTATAGGGAGTTTCTTTCGAGATCAAGAATGTTACTAGCCTTTAGAACTCTCTACTAAAGTGGTGGAAACTTATCATTCTAGGTCGTAACCTATCGACCAGACGTGATCACTAACGACTAAATTAAGATAAAAGGATTCTGGTGTCCAGATTGGTGTTTCTCATATTCTTGCCGCTGGTGACATCGCTTTCCTTCCCTACTCATCGTTCAATCGCTCATCGGAAGACATCGTCCAGCCCTCCTCCATTGTAGCACTTTCCGAAGACGGTTCTGGCGCAAGCCTCACTGTAGACACTGCCGGCTTGTTCCTGATATATTTTTGGGTTTGATTGAGGATATGTTCAGCGAAGTCGAATTCTTTGCTGTTTGCGCTGGCCTCGCTTTTGAAGCTGGACGCCAAGGTCGCTATATTGTTGAGAGCCCTCTTCATATCCTTGATTTGTTCATCCACTTGTTTTACGCGTCGGTGCGTCTCCCGTAGATTGTCCTGGGTTTGTCTGGCTAAACATTCCTTCTCTTTCTGGATCACCGAATTCTGAATTTGCAGTGCGTGAGTCCTATCTAGAAGTGCTTGCTTTTCATCAGCCTGGTTTACTAATTGGTAGCTGAGGCCGACTACTGTGTGGTGAAGCCGATAGGCAGTAACGTTTGCCATACTGAAGGAGATAGTACGAGACAAGACCTTGTGTTGGTGCCAATCCTAGTGCGGAGCAGCGTGAGGTCGGGCCTATACTATCCGTAGGAAGTATCTGCTGATATATATGCCGGTTACCGTAGAAACCTGTGGTAGGTCAGAACCATACTTTATCCCGGGACAGCGGTCACGAGCACGTGCCTTACTTATGGAGGTGTTGTCTGATGTGATGGATACAGCTGGGCTTCCACCGCCTAAATCTTGCATTTCCACGTCTCTCAACCAAAATGCCAGAGAACAGCTCCCTCTCGGCGAACGAGAAGGCTATCAAAGCACAGAACTTCTCTTCTACTGCGTTACTATCTTCAATTTGTGCTGGCTCGCTTGCTTTTACGCTTTCTGTCGCGGCCTTTTTCATCTTGAGTAGATATGATCGCTTCGACTTTATTTTGTAATTCATGTAGGCGATTCCTGAGTCTAAGTAGAGCTGACAGTATTATAGGGAGCCTCGTATTCATTCCTACCTTAACCTACTCGCAAAACCGTTTTGTCGCCGGCCCTGGCGATTGCTACGAAACCACATCACGATGTCGAATATAACACTTATGCACGATTGTGGTATTGAGGCATTGTTTTTCGACCGATTCATCCGATTTCTACTTCTACTGTTTGGGTCTTCCGCGGTTGTCGTAACGCCAGCTATCATGACTTTCAATTACTTTTTGGGCTCGGCTGATTCGGTGGACCCCCTAGACCGATTCAGCTGGTCAAGCTTAGCTCCAGAGCAAGCCGAGTACTACTGGATCTACGCCGCATTCGTGCCTTGCTTCGCTGGCTATACCCTAGTCCACATCACCTACGAACTCAACCGAGCTGTCTCAGTGCGCATGCGCTTGAGCAAAAATTATTGCCGAGAGCACGGCACCGATTCTCGACAGTTCTTTGTTGGAGTCACCGACATTCCCACGGACCTCCAGGACGAACGTAAGATTCGGGCTTACTACCAGCACTGGGAAACGCACATTCGAAGCGTGAGATTCGTCCGTAGCGATGATATCAAAGGGGATCTCTCTATGGAACGCGAACAGTTGATCCGAAATATCGAACGATGCGAGATGGCGTTTATTCTCAAAGAAATCAAGCTATCGGCCGGAGACAAGATTAATATCAAACGCAGGGTGACTGAAAGGTTACGCCATCGCTATATTGGCTTCTCTTCATATGAAAAAACCGTTCGCGGACGTCTTCTAAGGGCAATGTCACACTGGATTCCATACGAAATGCGGCCAGTCTCCTGGCTGTATCAGACACTGGTCGGTATAAATCGCGAAATAGACCGAGAGCAGCGAAAATTTCCTCAAGGTGCTAGCTCTGCTCTGATGGAGATAGATGACTATCTCATTGCTCAGGCTCTTTCGGTTGCCCGACTATCGATGAATGCGCCATATCTCAAAGTACAGTACTTAGGGTCAGATCGGTCTCGCATAACCTTATCAAATATTCGAGGTCCGTATCATCGTGTACAGGCTCGGCGGGGAGGCATCGATATCTGCATCGTTGCCTTCATAATTTTATGGACAGTTCCAGTCGGGGCGAGCGGGTTTCTTTCCCAACTAACCTCTGGGCTCTATCTAATATACGGCGAATCAAAATTACCACCGTGGCTAATCGGCCCCCTTCAGGGTATAGCGCCCCAACTAGCGACGTCTGCTTTTGTGGATACTTTTCCATTTGTTCTGCAAACTCTCACGTCATACAAACAGTATCCGACGATGGAAGGGTCCCATGTGTCGGTCCAGTCGTTCTATTCCTACTTTCTATTCACGCAGCTCTTCATCACCACATCAGTCTCATCCGGGTTAATTCCAACGCTTGTCGCCGTGTTGGACAGTGGGATCACAAGGGTACCACGTCTCCTCGCACAGAACTTGCCACTGGCGAGCACTTATTTTCTATCTTTCGTCTTTCTGCAGGCAATGTCGCTCGCTACTTCTACCCTACTCCGTGGTCCTGCCTGGTTCCGACGCTTCAGACTGCTCCTTGATCCCACCAAAGGAAAAGGGACACCGAAGGACTTAGTTGAGCGAATCTATGACTTACACGACCGAGTCGACTGGGAAAGGACTTATCCGTTATACTGCACAATTGCTAACATTGGTATGCTTTTCCTTTACGTCCGAAAGGTCACCACTAACGAGCTGAGTACTAGTATTGATATATGCATTGCTTGCACCTTTGATATTACCTATCTCCTTCGTCAGTTTTGGTATCATCCTCGTCTGCTTTCGACATAGACTCTTATATGCGTCTTACATTCCATTCGACAATGGTGGAATACATTACTTTCATGCTATATTTCAGCTCTTTTGGGGTCTCATTACATCAGAGATATGTCTCCTTGGTCTATTCATTCTCAAAATCAGTCCGACACACCTAGGTCATGACATCGGCCAAATCGTCCTTGTTTCCCTTACTCTTTTCGTGACTCTAAAGTACCGAGCAATTTTGCAGCAAGTTTACCAGCCACTTCTCAAGAGTCATGGGGTTAATATGGTTGATGAACCGGCCTATGGAGCTGACAGCTCTCCTGTTCGAGAGAGATTTTGCGCGCCAGCATGGGGATCCCAGAGTCCGATCCATTCAACATCCAGCAATACCGCCACTGGAGATGCGATTATATGGCTGCCAAAAGATCCACTCGGCATTTGTGACCTCTTGCTAGACACAGTCAGGCGGAGGTATTTTGGTTTGCAACGGGGGAATAGAGAATGTTGCACAAATTCTGGTGCGGAGATGAAACTATCTGGTCAGGTCTTGCTCCAGGTAGATACTGCATCGTCGACTGAGAGCTTCGAGAATCGTCTCTCCTAGAAGATACCGATAGACATGGACAACTCCTCCGTTACGAGCCTCTTGTTGCCGCCGCCAAGATTTTATGAAGGATATCTTAGCATCCGTATCCCTATCCTCGGGGAATTCGACCCAGGGGTTTTAAGGACTGTGTATACAGAAATCAATTAAGTAACGAGTAGTAAAAAGTAAATAAGGAGCACACGAAAACAGAGAATCAACATCTGCATTTCGTTATCTGCGGAAGACTGTTCGCGACTAAAAGGTCGGTATATATAAGAAGCAGGAAGGGAACTAGTATGCTTTGACACCTTATACTAGTTTCTGTTTTAGGGACTGCACGGAATCTGGTGGGTCGTTTTCAACCTCGCCCTAGAAAGGTATAGGTCACTGTTCTCGACCATAAAGCATGTCCCTCGATAAAAGGTAGCCTTTCTGAGCTATTCGAAGGCA
>NW_015622862.1:37826-42639 GCF_000835515.1 Exophiala oligosperma
TCCTTCGTCAGTTTTGGTATCATCCTCGTCTGCTTTCGACATAGACTCTTATATGCGTCTTACATTCCATTCGACAATGGTGGAATACATTACTTCCATGCTATATTTCAGCTCTTTTGGGGTCTCATTACATCAGAGATATGTCTCCTTGGTCTGTTCATTCTCAAAATCAGTCCGACACACCTAGGTCATGACATCGGCCAAATCGTCCTTGTTTCCCTTACTCTTTTCGTGACTCTAAAGTACCGAGCAATTTTGCAGCAAGTTTACCAGCCACTTCTCAAGAGTCATGGGGTTAATATGGTTGATGAACCAGCCCATGGAGCTGACAGCTCTCCTGTTCGAGAGAGATTTTGCGCGCCAGCATGGAGATCCCAGAGTCCGATCCATTCAACATCCAGCAATAAGGCCACTGGAGATGCGATTATATGGCTGCCAAAAGATCCACTCGGCATTTGTGACCTCTTGCTAGACACAGTCAGGCGGAGGTATTTTGGTTTGCAACGGGGGAACAGAGAATATTGCACCAATTCTGGTGCGGAGATGAAACTATCTGGTCAGGTCTTGCTCCAGGTAGATACTGCAACGTCGACTGAGAGGTTCGAGAATCGTCTCTCCTAGAAGATACCGATAGACATAGACAACTCCTCCGTTACGAGCCTCTTGTTGCCGCCGCCAAGATTTTATGAAGGATATCTTAGCATCCGTATCCCTATCCTCGGGGAATTCGACCCAGGGGTTTTAAGGACTGTGTATACAGAAATCAATTAAGTAACGAGTAGTAAAAAGTAAATAAGGAGCACACGAAAACAGAGAATCAACATCTGCATTTCGTTATCTGCGGAAGACTGTTCGCGACTAAAAGGTCGGTATATATAAGAAGCAGGAAGGGAACTAGTATGCTTTGACACCTTATACTAGTTTCTGTTTTAGGGACTGCACGGAATCTGGTGGGTCGTTTTCAACCTCGCCCTAGAAAGGTATAGGTCACTGTTCTCGACCATAAAGCATGTCCCTCGATAAAAGGTAGCCTTTCTGAGCTATTCGAAGGCAATGTAACCGTCAAATATACAATTATGGTCTGGGGACGGACCATCCTCTTACTGTGAATGGAAAATATGTCTTCTTGTCCGCATGTGCAATGGCTCGGCCTAGAGGGCTCGGCGCCCCATTGGTCTCTCCTAGAAACAGATCGCCTGAACTTGATCACAGACCACTTACGAGACCCTCCGAGCCAATTTCCCTCGATAATATTCTTTATTGGGAGAAAATCAAAGACTACAGCCTTGAAAGGGCTGTATGCTGGAAACAATCCCACCAGGCGTCGGTCTCACGGAATTGCAAACCTATATGTGGACTCGAATACAACTAATTCTGATCGCCCCATCATTTTTGCCGACTGTACAATCAATGCAGACTGTTCAGTCGCGACAAGTGATTGCAGCAGCTGCCATGATCAGCGACGCGTTCCAATTCATCGGATGGAAGGCGAATCCAGCATGAAGCTGATTAACGTGGTCGCACACGTCCACCTTAACCTTCTCTTCCCCTTTACCCATATAGTATGTATCTTCGCCGATGACCTCGGGGGAAATCTAGCTTGTGCTCGATACCTGGAGACCTGGCTTGAGCTTGGCGTGTGGACCGCCGACGGCAACGCCCGTACATGTCCACAATTGGTCATCGTGACCACTGATACTGTGGAAGTGAATGCCCTTGTACAGACTGAATCCCATACCAAGTTCGCCTCGTTCTTTGACTCATTGGTCATTTTGACCTCCAGTGTGTCGAAATCGCCGAGTGACCCGGCGTCACAATTTCTTCAAGCACGTCTGGCATACATCCTTGATGATGTGCGTGACGACCATCGGAGCCGCCATCTCCTCTTCAGTGCCCAACATATGGTGGAGGCATTCGCTGGGGCGGTCCAACAGTTTGTGCGAGGACCAAGGAAAGCCGTGGATTTGTTCACATGCCTAGCACCGCCCATCGACCCTCTGTCCAACTTCAATGTTATTTTACAGAGATTTTTCTCCATTGCGGCCAAGATGGGCGTCGCTCCAGCAGTCGTCTTTGACTTCATTGCGTCTGCAATGTTGGTACAGGCCTATCAGAAGCAAAGCCACCGTGGGTGCAGAAGGATATCCAGCCGAGCTTTCCTCTTCAAGCCTAGATACTGACAGACGACAGGCTTTGCTCCAACGCGAGTATTCGACGTCTTCTTCTATCGAGATTTGGACTCATGTCAGACTGTTCCATGCTACGATAACGTTTTGGCCATTCGGGCTCGGTTCCTGGACCATTTCAAGTCTCTTGGGCCGGGAGCTTCCGCCATTGTGACGCGGCAGAAAATTTTGCGGCAACAGCGGCCTCAATGGAGGACCCTGAAATCAACCACACATTGTTTTCTCTGCATGGCAAGGCCGTCAGAAAGGATGTTACTTTGTGGCCACAGCTTATGCGAGGAATGTATTCGAGACTACTACCCGGCAGATATAGCCCCATACACGTACTGTGTTGGCATTTGCGAATTCTGTGGCGTCGATGCTCTCAGTGTTTTCTCTTGCAAACCTGTCACGGTGGAGCCGAATATTGCTGCGATTGACGGTGGCGGTGTGCGCGGCGTGGTTGCCTTGGTGCTATTAAAACGTTTACAGGCTGCGCTTGATACTGGTCAACCAATCTGGGAGTACTTCGATTCTTTCATCGGAACAAGTGTCGGTACGACAACCTAGCTTAACACATGGCACCCGCTTAATAATAGCTACAGGAGGGCTCATTGTCCTAGACCACGTGGTCTGCGGATCATCAGTCGATGCGAGCATTGAACGTTTGGCAATCATATCTCGACGCATTTTCCCGAGTAAATCGTATGGTACTATGGCGCTCTTTCGACGTCTACTTGATTGGCTGGCTTGGTGGTTCAGCGACAATAAGTATGACTCGGGAGTACTGGACGACGTGGTACAAGACGCCTTTGGTGTTCATCAACGTTTGTTTGATTCGCGAAGCCAACATCCGGCGGGGGTCAAAGTTGCAGTAACGGCAACCACCGTGTCGACTTCTCAACTTCGACTCTTCACCAACTACAACGGATTGGCGAGGTCCAAGCAAGGCAAGGGTGGGTGAACTCGCCCAAATTGTTCGCGTCTAACCAGAACTATAGGCTATGCTATTCTACGGCCCCTCCAACCTTCAGCGGAGCCGTATCTATGGGAAATGTTAGTCATATGGCGAGACCAACCGAGATTTTGCTGACCTCACTAGTGCCCGAAGCACCGCTGCAGCTCCAGGGTGAGTCCATGAACGTAGTATATCTTACCTTAGGGGTCTTCGCTGACACACGGCCAGTTACTTTCGGCCCAAAGAGATTGCACCATTCGGTGCATTGCAGGATGGAGGCATTAGAGCTAATAATCCAACAGATACGGCTCTGTGGGAACTGAATTGCATCTGGCCCGAGTCAAACGGGCCTCACCTGGTTCTCTCCGTTGGGACGGGTTGCCAAAAACCTGTGAGTCATGAATTAGGGCCGTATCGCGGCGTATGGTTGGACGGATTCATTCCGAGAATCCTGCGTGCCTTTTTATCTTCGCCGTCCTTAGACGCTGAAAGCAGTTGGATGGCTCTCTGGAATCGTCTGGATGCCAATACCCGAGAGCATTACCACCGCCTGTCTTGTGAATTCGATGGCGAGCTGCCCGATCTGGATGACAGCTCCCAGATTCCTCGACTGATTCACATGACCAAGAGCAGTACTGTCGACTATGACACATTGAAGTGTAAATTGTGGGCGTCACGATTTTTTTTTGAACTCAGCTCAAGACCACAACGCATTCGTGGTTACTACATCTGTCAAGGCAATATTCTTTGCCGGTCTCGAGACTGTCGTCCAGTCATCGAGGCGATCTGTCGCTGTTTTGATTCACCTAAAATTGTAGTGGAAAACAAACCGATAATTGACCTGCCCGACGGCACTTGCTTCTGCGAAAGCTGTGGATATTTCCAGAAAGAAGTGACGTTCGAAGTTTCCCACCTCGGACACGTGGCTTCGTTCTACTTGGAGTTCGATGACTTTAGGCAGAGTCCCTTAGCCAGCTTTCCGAAGCCTATGGCGTGGTTTATGGCAAGGCAGCTGAGACATGGCAAGTTATTCCAGTGGAAACCGGGATCTCCATGCTGTGCAAGAGGGCCAAAAAGGGAGAGGGCAAGTTCGGCCAGAGGTAAAGCGAAGCGGCGAAAGCTTATATAATGCTTTAGCCGAATAGAGATTCTACCTCTAGGTTCACGAGACTATCGTGGCCTACGACTAGATCTAGACGTCTATCAGTTTGGTTTCGAAGTAGTAGAGGTGTTGGACGCCTATAAGGTTCTTAGAAACAGTGATTCTTCTAGAAAATGAAGGGTGTGGTTGATCCTTATGATCATGGAATCGACACGAACCCGCTTCACGAAGATAATTCTTTCTATGCCACCGGGATTTGTGCCTTAAATCTATCTAACGCAATCGCAGTTCCCTTGGATACCATAAGCCGCTGTTTAGCCATCTAATCGTCTGTACGGTTATAAGAACCCTTCTGTAACTCTAGCTAGTGCCGTACGATATAGATTGGAAAAGCTAGGTATGATCTAGAGGTATTTATATTTCGAAGATACAGTCTGGGGTCTTAGCTGCTGTAATCTAGAACAAAGTTGCTAGGAATGCGATCCGACGCTTGCCAACCCAGTGCACGAATTTCATATCTGTAGCAAGCTCTGCTGGCGCATTCACCTCCCTAAAGCAAGCATCACTCAATAAGTCACGCCTCCTGAC
>NW_015622862.1:45744-47069 GCF_000835515.1 Exophiala oligosperma
TTACCACCGCCTGTCTTGTGAATTCGATGGCGAGCTGCCCGATCTGGATGACAGCTCCCAGATTCCTCGACTGATTCACATGACCAAGAGCAGTACTGTCGACTATGACACATTGAAGTGTAAATTGTGGGCGTCACGATTTTTTTTTGAACTCAGCTCAAGACCACAACGCATTCGTGGTTACTACATCTGTCAAGGCAATATTCTTTGCCGGTCTCGAGACTGTCGTCCAGTCATCGAGGCGATCTGTCGCTGTTTTGATTCACCTAAAATTGTAGTGGAAAACAAACCGATAATTGACCTGCCCGACGGCACTTGCTTCTGCGAAAGCTGTGGATATTTCCAGAAAGAAGTGACGTTCGAAGTTTCCCACCTCGGACACGCGGCTTCGTTCTACTTGGAGTTCGATGACTTTAGGCAGAGTCCCTTAGCCAGCTTTCCGAAGCCTATGGCGTGGTTTATGGCAAGGCAGCTGAGACATGGCAAGTTATTCCAGTGGAAACCGGGATCTCCATGCTGTGCAAGAGGGCCAAAAAGGGAGAGGGCAAGTTCGGCCAGAGGTAAAGCGAAGCGGCGAAAGCTTATATAATGCTTTAGCCGAATAGAGATTCTACCTCTAGGTTCACGAGACTATCGTGGCCTACGACTAGATCTAGACGTCTATCAGTTTGGTTTCGAAGTAGTAGAGGTGTTGGACGCCTATAAGGTTCTTAGAAACAGCGATTCTTCTAGAAAATGAAGGGTGTGGTTGATCCTTATGATCATGGAATTGACACGAACCCGCTTCACGAAGATAAATTATTCTATGCCACCGGGATTTGTGCCTTAAATCTATCTAACGCAATCGCAGTTCCCTTGGATACCATAAGCCGCTGTTTAGCCATCTAATCGTCTGTACGGTTATAAGAACCCTTCTGTAACTCTAGCTAGTGCCGTACGATATAGATTGGAAAAGCTAGGTATGATCTAGAGGTATTTATATTTCGAAGATACAGTCTGGGGTCTTAGCTGCTGTAATCTAGAACAAAGTTGCTAGGAATGCGATCCGACGCTTGCCAACCCAGTGCACGAATTTCATATCTGTAGCAAGCTCTGCTGGCGCATTCACCTCCCTAAAGCAAGCATCACTCAATAAGTCACGCCTCCTGACAGCATAATGATAGTAAATCACCTTGTCGCCAGTGACCCTTCAAAAAGCGGTGCTTCGTTATATTAGATCACACCTTACAAAAGACGGTAAATCAATAACGCACCTGCTGGAGATGACTTGCCGATTCTGTCAATGTTTGACTAAGGAAGTCCACCAGTCGTAAGGAATAGCGTTG
>NW_015622863.1:0-32689 GCF_000835515.1 Exophiala oligosperma
CCCCAGTCCTTCGCGATGGGCGATAGTGACCAAGACCAATCCACGAGAGAGACTGGGGGCCGTGTCTGATTGGCCCTACTAAGGTCAGACCAGACCGAATACGGACCATGATCCTAAGAAGGAACAGTCGATTAAATGACGACTATAGCAAGAATTCAAAGTTCGGGGGATGTGCTCTCAGTGGACTGGAGCAACTTCACTTCTAATTTCTGTCAGTGGCGTGTAGATATCGCTATTTGAGTACTGCAGCCACAATTCAACCTAGCGTCAAACTTTCGATACCTTTGTTCAGCACCTCCATAGAAACACTGAAATTTCTATCCAAAGTAACAGCACCATGACGTCTGCGCCCGTGCTTGCCAGTGGCGCCCGTCTGCCGACCTAAACTGACGTCCGTTTCTCTGGGCACCTCTCCATGTCTGAAGAAGATGTCTCCCGCTTTGATGACATAGGCAGCGGCTCTGTGCGGTGTATAAGTTATGGTCCTGATGTGCGGATGATGCTGGCAATAGTCAGAAAAACGGGAGCCATCAATCTGAACGACTATTCCGACGTCCAGATATATGTGTACGTGATCGCCGCCGTTTCGATGTTTCTCTTTAGCTGCAAGGACACACGTGACAGGTTTGGGGAAGAGTGACACTAGGTGTTAGCCAAGCTCGGATTGTTTGAAGGTCTCTAACCTTATTTGCAAGTAGGTAAGGAGGTATCTTTGGTGGTTTGTTCGAAATCCGTCTGGCACGTTAGTCGTTGCGCGGTAGGTGACTGATCGCGGAATAGTGGCAGCTTCGAGAGCATGAACGTTTCTTGAAATTGAAATATGCACAACACTCACATTTGTCCTTTCCGTAGATGACTGTCCTCGCTCCGTTCTTGAAATAGGCTAGACATCGTTGAGGTCATAAAGTTGTACAGTAAGTCCTGTTCAGCGTCGACCTAGATTCCGAGAGTGGGTCAGCGCGGATCAAGGAGGATTTAAGTCGACTACATATACTTTCAACTGCAGCCTGCGTCGTGTGGAGGGCAAGTGAGACTCATGTTGGGTAAGCGGATTTCCAACCAGTCACAACTTCTTCGTGAGATTGACATGCATTATCCCAGAATTGCCCGTCGAGAATGCAAAAGATCTGATCATCTGGGCCGACAGGGAGGCCATGCGTGAATGATCGCAGCAAGGCATCAGAATTGCCTCGGGACGGAGCCATCTTGTATGCCAATGATGCCAGGATCCAGGTGTGCACCTAGCGCCCATTCAAGTGGACCATTGACTGATGAAAAACGCACGCATCGACTTTGGTCGAAGTCGTTCAGCAAATCAAGAAACATTTCCGTCACTAGCTGTCGCTTCGTGCGCCTTTCCTCTTTGGACTACCGTGTACAACCCCTGCATGGTGCAGCGCGAATGAAAGTGCGCCACATCATTGATGGCAGCAGTAAATGATGAACTACTCTAAGGAAAAGCGCTTCGATTCCCATGGCCTCAAACGTCGCGGCCGGTTATCACCTAGGCAAGATTCAGTGCTGCAATATTTATGGTGATTGATTTAGCAAGTCAGCGGCTGGTTCAAGCTTTTGTGTTTGTGGCAATCTTTTGGTCGACTCGGATTTGTCTAATGCTTCCTTGGTGTTCTCTTTATCTTACGAAAAGCTGCTTGTGCGTTCGTGGGCTTATAGCAACGCGAGAGAAAGGGTGATAATGCCAATAACTGTAATAGTTCCCGGCAGCATCAAACGTCCGCTGTCAGTCCTGAAGTCAGTAACGTCGATAAGGATGTTGGCGGTTTGTCGAACTTGTAGCAAGTTCAGCCATGCTTCCGAAACCTGGACCAACAAACGCAGCGGCAAAGAAGGTGATGAGGCGCGTTGGGTCAACTGGATACAAGAGGAGGAGTTGCTACCCTTGTATTGAATGGACCCCATTATTGGGTTGCTGAGTCCTCTCCGATCGCCGATATTGACTAAAGTTCGTCGAGGCTACCGTAACAGAACTTTACCAGCTCATAAGATAATCGCGCCAGCACCTCGGACCCAAAACTTACTAGAGAAGCCTACTTCACCTCGCTAGCATACTTTATTAGGCAAGGGGTGGCCATACCGGCATCCGATCGTTGCCAAAAGTTATGCTTCAGGCACACGATCTCGATAGACTAATAGCTCCTAGGAATGCTCCGATAACGATCAGCCTCTTTACCGCGGCACCACCTCGCCATGCAAAAAATACGTTGTCAGCTGCAAAATGCACTCGAGGACCAACCGGGTATCTGCAAGACAGAAGGAGGAAAGAGCACCGCTTCTCTCATGTCCACCCATGCGGCACCCAGCAGCTAGCGTGCGAGAAGAGAGGGTTCACCTGCGAGCTAAGGGCATCCTGGCGCGGTCATCAGACCATTGGCGACGGCAAGACATATTGGGTGTGGTCAATCTGCATGTGCGATAGGGATGCATAGCACTCACCGACGTTATACAAAACTGCTGCAGGTCAACTTGGGCGAGGGCGGTCCGAGGCCTGAAATTTCAGTGGGGTTTCGGGCTGTCACTTGTGGGCGGGATCTTCACTATTTCAGCTTAATTCTCCGTTCCCCACATCTCGCTGGGACGATACGCATCTCTCTTAGTTGCTTACTTCGAATGTGTGTTAGGATGTGATGGGGCGGGTACGATATGACAAAATCGGCTACTTACCAGGATCTAGACGTGCACGCAAATCTAAGTGCTAGGCAAGGACCTTGGTAGCGCTACTGGCGTGACTGGCGTAAGATGATGGATCAACAAGGACCATCTTCAAGTGTCCTCATGATATGTAAAGACATGCTACGTGGGACCTCCTCATTGGCGGAGCAACGGACACGAAAGGCAGGTTCCGTAAGGCAGCCTACTCATGAATACCCCATGGCAGCCCATGCGATGCCCATAGCTCTCACAACACAAAGTCGCGATTCCCTTGCATATCCCCAAAGGCAATAGAGATCATGGACTATTGCTTCGACTGCGGTCGTGATTTCCCACACGAATTGGCCTTACGCCAACACCTCCGCGATTCGCCAGCTCACGCTCCAAGCTTCGATTGCCACGAATGCGACCGGAGCTTCCGCAGCGAAGACGCCCTCCAACAGCATCTCCGCGACTCACCATCGCACGCTCCGAGCTTCGATTGCGACGATTGCAATCGGGGCTTCCGCAGCGAAGACGCTCTTCAACAACATCAGTCAAACTCTAGAATTCACAGTCGACAGCGGTTGAACAACCTTCGTATGACCCACCGCAGTCTAAAGCCGGCCAAAGAGAGCACCAAGACCGACAAGGAAAAGGAGTACAATGGCATCTCGCCATATTTAATCACACCGGTATTCAAAATTGCCCTCCAACTGAGACGAAAACACCCAAGTGTCCAGGATATCGTTCTGGCATCCGGCACAAGCCTCGAAACTCCTATCGTCAACGCGCTCTTGAGTGCGGCTGAACGTCTAAACTCCTTGTCTGAGAGTCGTGAAAATGCTCAAAGGCGTGCCGAGCAACAACGTCAACGATTACAACAAGCACAACGAGCAGAAGACGCTTTCATAGACCATTTCTGTCGTCAGGGTTTCGATTTTGCAACAGAGGTACAGCAGCGGCAACAGGCCGAGCTTCTTGGGCAGCGTGCGAGCCAGACACCAGATATGAGGTTTACCTCACCCGTGATGATCCGTGGGGTATTGTGCAACTGGCTTGAATTCAAAGACTATTTCGGCTTCCCTGACAATCCATTTGTGAGTTCGATCGAAAAAAAGCAATTGAAGAAGTACGTCCTTGCCTTTGGGCCTGGAGCTGTTGTGTATTCATTGGGCTTTCAAAGCAATTATCCGAACATTGAAGACGTCAGGGCCTTTAAAGCCCAGGAAGATGTGCAGAGCATATTGAGTTCCGGAAACTGAAGCTGTCAATATTTGCGACAAGCACATTCCCGGATTTGCCGGCTGCTGGGTTACACCATTTTTGGTAGGGAGGGAGGCCTGAGCTATGTACGGTTATTGACAAAGGCGTTGAAATTCACCTTCTCGGGTTGTGTAGTCGTCGGTCACTATCTCTGAACATTCGCGCTCTATGGCTGCTTATTTCTCGGCTGCACTCCCGCACAATGAAAACGACCCCCTCCGTATTGAGCACATGTCGAGCTTTGCTGCGTCTAGGTTCAAAGGATGCTGACTGGACCATACTGTTATGGATTCTCAGCTGAGTCTATTGGACGAATTCGTCCTCTACCTGGGATGTGGCTGAGATTAGACAGACTTCATCATGCACTTTTCGCACCTCGGAGGGCGGGGGTCACGGAGTCGCTACGTGTGAGTGAATCATTGGAAGCACGCCAGCTGGTCCGGCAAGAGTGTGATCAGTTTTCCACAACTTACCACAGTCCCGCAAAGTCTGTAGTCCTGCACCATGACTATTCGCTCCATAGCCTGCTTTCTATCCTATGATTCATTCATTCGATCTCTTCACCGGTTAGCCAACTCATCGGAACCAGCACTGATATGATGCATGATTATGGATGTCACGCCAGTCTTGTCCTGTCATGACGTCTTCCGGTCAGCGTAAAATTATCCCAATTCCGCCAGTAGGATCAGCCAGAGCGTGCGGGGCTAACAAGAATCATCCACGAAGAGAATTGCGAAAAGGATAAAAGGAATAGGTTAATGCTTTCAAGGCATGGCTACTTATTCAATGATCTCTTCAAGCGAATGCATCGTGAAGGAAATCAAAATATTGGTAACTTGTTGCACCAGGCAGGACATTTCCCGTTCCCTGCTCTAGTTCCTGGCTTTCAGCTCGATTGCCTTTCACTCATCTTCACAAATACCTTCCGCACAAAGCTGAGTCGATACCAATGTCGTGTACTTGTTCCATCTGTGAGGTATTCAACAACACAAGTGATGATCTCCGAGCGGTACGGCCTCCACCAATGAAAATCATAATACTGGTTCCCCTAACCTGGCTTTGATAGGCTTCTTATCGAGACAAGCTCGAAGAAGGAAAGCAGAAGCTGCATGATCACTATGGAGACAAGGAAGAGATGACAGATGAGCAAGAAAACCAAGTCTACGAGAATCTCATCAAGCTTGCAAAAGAAAATGGCCTACATGATCTAAGGAAAACGCTACAAGAGCTCTACGATAGTTGCGATTGAGCCAACGGATCCACAGCAAGGGGAAAAAGTGCTGTTCATCAATAAAGTCCAGTCAAGTCCATCTGTCTGCTGTGGGAAATAACTCTATCTGTAGCACCTGAGTGCTCAACTGACGTTCTCCTCGGTGCTAAAGCTTGAACAATCAGGAGCTGGGAGTCTGGTCTGACCTTAGTAGGGCCAATCAGACACGGCCCCCAGTCTCTCTCGTGGATTGGTCTTGGTCACTATCGCCCATCGCGAAGGACTGGGGCCAAGGGAAGCGCACTTCTTGTCGGGCTGGATGACCGAGAAGCACAACCCATATACCCATCGTTGGATTGCAACTGTAGGAGTACCTGGCCGCTGGGATCTACCTCAGAGCTGACATCGAGTTCTACGTGCTTGTCGACCGGCTCCAGCGTACCGTCTGAGGACCCATCCGACGTGAAATGCCACGACCAGAAGACCTTCCGAGGCAAGCAATGCGGCCTAGAAGGCACGAAAATTCCCCGGCCGCAGTCGTTTTTCACAAGCTTAGCTAAAATTAGTGGACGGTTGTCTCTCCAAGCCCACACGACTTCGTCAGCCATCGCCGTCATGTATCGATCGCGGGTATCAAGTTGACCCTGGTCGTTCATCTTCGACACTAAATGGTAAAAATGCTCTGCGACCGCTGGATGCGCCTGTTCTAACTCTGTGATGATTTGCTGGAGGAGAGTCCAAAAGGTGGCGTGCGGTCCGTTGGGTGTCTCTGGATGACTGTGGCATGATTAGGAGGCGCGTTACGAAACGTCGCAGCCGCTCTCGGCTTTCCGCTCCTCCTGCTCACGTTCCTCCGCCGCAATCCAACGTTCCCGAAGATACTAAGGCACATCATTATGAGATTGCACGGTACCACCATTGCGGACAAATTCAGTCAGTTCACGGAGTTGAATCGTCTTCAATCTTATATGCTTCTTCCCGTCCGAATTCACCCAGCAGTGGGGGCTTTGACCGCACGACGGACTGGAACACTCCATGATTTCGTACACTTCCGGCCATTGCGATGGCTACCCCCGAAGTCTGTTGTTCCTCGTCGAGGAATTGGTCCATCTCCGACGAGTGGGGGCGGATATTCGTCCTTTCTTGCCGAGCCGTCTTGTGGGGCGACTGGGGAGTGGTTTCATAGTTGTACGAGGCATTCACAGAAATTGTCTGCCGTTTTCGAAGCTCCGTAATGGAGGCCACAACGATGGCTCCATCAGGGCACAAGCTTCGGTTTGTAGTAAACTCTTTCTTCGACACCTCCTCGCGTTGTCTTCGGTGTCGATTTGCGCATTTCGTTCCCTCTTCACCCCCTCACCACCTTCTTGCAGGCACCACATAGAGCCACATGGCAATTCAACACCAGATCTCCCATCACTTTTAGTATATGAGTATGCACATCAGCCGTATGTATCGTATTCCTCCTCATCAATATTCCTCACTTCAACCAAGTTTCGCGGAAAATTGCTGACGTGGTTGGGAAGGGCTGCATCGGAACGTCGCGTTTTGATCGTCCATTGTACATGACCTTGCGCAATGCAATCGATTCATGGGACCGCCCAGGTACACGGCGTCAGTCTGTATCATGACTCTGTGAAGGTCGATAAGGCCGCATCCTCCGAGGCGCCTGCGACAGCGAGCTCGGAAGTGGCGGATTGACTGCATTTGTAGGGCTGCGTGAGTTACAAGAGAGAATTAGTTGATGATACAATCCAGTGAACAAGGCGAAGACCTGGTCAAGCTTCCGTCGATCAAGGCTTTGTGAATTTTTGATAGCAGCAGGCTGCGCGCCCATTGTTGGCAAACTTTGCCTATGCATCAACCGTCACACCACACACACCCTAACAATAGTTCAAGCCTCGCACAACTCCACGTGGCTGTGATCGTCGGTAGGTTAAACATGACTTCATGGTGGTAGTTTTCTGGTGCTTGTTTTCCGGACGGATCTCGACGCATTCGCCCCAGAAGCCTATAGCAATCTTACTAAGCTCCTTGGTCTGCAAAGAGAACTTGACAGAAATATATTAATCCAGGATATATCGGCAAGTGATCGTTCCCAGTCTTCAGAGCTTGCTCTGATGTACCTTACATGACTCTCTGGCTTCTGTCCGCCGAAGATTGGCAAGAGATCTTGTATCCTTGTCTCTGAACCTAGAAGCAGATCATATGTGTGCAGATGCCCAAATTTTTCTCGAAAGCAACGAATTCGTACTCTCACAAATCAGAAGTCCGGCGATATTTTGGAATGTCTTGGCACGTATTTTGCGCCCCCAGAAAGAGAGCAGATCACGTGAATCAGGAGAACCTCAAGCGTGGGTGGTTTGCCTATTCCACCCTCATCTTGGCTGCTAGTATGGTAAAAGCGAGACAAGATACCTATCGCTCGGTTTCTGCTGACGCTATCATTTGTTATACCTTGTCCTTTGGTCAGGTCGTGCACGGGCCACAAGTACCTCGACGGAGTTGTGGCTCGTGCGCTCCAACTTTAATGCCACTTCCAATGCGAGATCCGTAGGCTATAAGTTGTGTGCCAGGAAATTCGCTTTCGGTTTAGGCGTCACTGCACTTGCGGAGTATGGTGCCAGGCTGGGCACGCCGCCGCTTTTGACATCCGGCGTGCCGGGCAACTCAACAGACATTTGGGTCCGCATTTGCGCAAATCACGCGTTGCGTGGTAGATCGCTGCTCAACAGAGCCATACGACCTGTTCGTGTGCGGGGACACGCTGGAACACAGGCGTACTCCTGACTGTATACGAGGCGCGGTTTAAATTATGGATGATATCTCCCTTCCTCATTCACATTGGCGGCCGAGGGAGCATGTGTTGGGTCTGATGTTCCAATCAAGACGTCGTTATCCCTCCCGCAGACATCTCAAGGAGGGGTTATCTCGTATATTTCGTTCCCAGAGTGCCTGGAAGAGTCAGGTGAGGGAAGATATTGTTTAATGGCGCAGTGTGCCTTTCTCCCATATCTTGCTTTTGAGCACACGCGAATCGACATGGTGTAATTCGGTCTTCGGATGCGACGTGATCGACTTGAGGTACCTTTCGCCAAATGCCTACGTCCTCCCATGATAGGGGTGTCATGCCTCATGCATCTTCTAATGAGACTATCTACCTTCAATATTTGACGCCTGAGGAGGCAGATCAAATCCACCAGCAGTTTCACAATCCCAGTTTCCGCCAAACCAGGCAGGTCCTATGGACTGGAGTAGAGCGGGGACTGGCACAACAGTGGGCTGATCAACGCGGAATGCAAACATTGACGATGGCCATGGGATGTCTGATGCAGCCTGAGCATCCTTCCTGTTTAAAACCCAAAAAATCGAACGACGCATGGAGTCGGTACGTGAAAGGGGCTTCGGCGATCTTTGCTCACTACGCGGCACAAGGTCAAGCAATTACGGTGCTCTCACCACCCCCTCCAGATCGTTTTCATCCCTCCGGATGGACCAATTTCCAAATCATCGAAGAACCCAGTTTGAAAGGGCAATTAGGGGGTGCTTCCGTGGGGCGGATTGAATTGGTCCATCCGGGAGTTCCAGGAGCAGAGGACTTTCGGTACGAAATGTGGCCTACCGATAGGGCGTTGTCATGGACGGAAAAGTTTGGTAAGGTTCCGGTCAAAAAGGTAGCCTGGAGACAGGTCACGTTGCGTCTGTATCGACCGTCGGGGTTGAATTCTCAAGAATTCATGAGATATTGCGACACTTGCTCTGACAAGATAGCGCTGCAATTGAGGGATGGAAAGAAGTTGCTTAGTATTCTCAGTGAGCTATCTCACATTGAAGATCGAGAGATGGTGGCAGTCAAAAAGCAAACAATACAGACGCCAGCAATGCCACGTCAAAAGGAGGCGAAGAAAGAACCAATACCTTTGGCAGTAACTGGGAAATTCGTGGCGTCGATCACTTCGGCAGTGAAGAAGGAGAAGAAGAATCAGGCAAAGAAGAGCAAGAAGCCGGAGCCGGCAGCTAGGAAAGCTGCAGGAAAAGGGACGAAAGCGACCGTTAACAAGGTGACCAAGACAAAGCCAGCAGCTAAGAAGGCAGCAAAGAAGGTGATTAACAAGGCGACTCCTACGAGAGACCTAATCGAAATGAGGCAGAATGAACACGAGAGAAAGAAAAAGAAGTCCAAGACGAAGACAAATAAGACGAAGGCTGGAAAGCTCTGAGTAACGTATCCACGCCGGTTCATTCAGTGGACCTCTCCATAATCCATTGCTACGGTACATCCGGACCTGAAATTCGCTGATTCCCAACTTCAATGATCAACGAGACACTGAAAAGGTCGAAGTCCTTACCAACAGCCGGTCGTTGTGTTGGCGGCCGGGCCTTCGCACTACATAGTGTTCTTGGCATTGGGTTGAGAAAGTTGCAATGTGCCATCAAAGGGTAGGGCGGTTTCTGAATGACTGTACGGATGTGTCAACAGAGGTTGCCATTAAAGCGGATAGTGATGGAAGCGGGCATCCTTTGATGATTGCAAGCGCAGCCATCGTTTAATTACTACCAGAGAGTATCCGCCTGTTCCGCGCCGTGGCAAACCAGCATATCCAAGTGAAACTTGGCGCTAATATGTCTATGAGATATTTAACATGGCACAATAATGTTAGTGGTGGAGCAACCGAAACTCTGCTGCGGGCAAATATCTGTCGTCTTTATCCGAATGACTCGTTTCCCCTCCAAAACGGCGACGTCGTACACTCCCTATACAACGACCGTGGCCCACCCAGTGGTCACGGATCTGACCGTATGCATCTTCTCTCCGACAGTTACTCCTCCCAGAAATGTCACTAGGAGAATTGTGCACGTGATGCGCAATGGCAAGCACAATCACGCTCAAACAAAGTCTTGTTGCCGCTGATAGCTAGACACTAGACCTTAGTGCGCAAAATGGACTCATGAGGCATGCCAATGTTCAGCCTGGATTGCAATCCCTCTGCTATTGTCAGAATTTGCTGGCGATGCTGAAGTCTTGGAAGCACCGAGCTGTCAACCACCGGAATCCGAAAATAAATGAAAGAAGAATTCCAGGTGAGCGTTTGTTGATGTTTGGACATGGGACACTTTGGCTAACCTCTGCATCAGTGCCGCCTGGGATAATCATTTTGTTTTGGATTTGCACAAGGCGAGCGCCAGCTACCTCTCTTCCATCTCTAACTCTGGTGACATTGCTTGGATGCTTCGAAAATGCTAGGGAAAGCCATCCCACCTCCCAATTGTGGCCAAATATGGCGGAAGGGCAGCATCATTTTACGACGCGAAACGAGCTGCGCCCGGTTAGGTTCAAAGTTCACTATATACGACGCTGAACTGCTCTCACATCGACGGGAGGTACGAAAGGGACCAGTGCAGGTCGAAATTCTTCAATCTATTAGCAAGAAAGATTTGAGAATATGATTGCAATACTAGCAGGTACCGATATGGAGCAGGATTTTGACATAATAACGGGGGCTGGATGGAGAAAGGACTGGCGTATTAAACAAGAGATAAGGGTTTCTTGCTGGTATGGCGTCAAGGTGTCAAGTTATTGGAACAAGCTGCAGCGTTATCTCGATTGAGAGGTCTTGGACAGTTTTCTGATGATATGAGGCGTCTGAGTCGGCTCATAGGCTCTGGCTCCCCGCGGGACCACTGGCCGTGACTGATCTAATGGGCATGGCGCTGGTTGACCAATTAGAAGGTGTGTTTCACCCTCGTACCTCCAACTTCCCCCTTGAGTCGAACAAGCTGACACCAGTTCTTTTTCAAGGCACACCTCCATACTGACACTTCCGCACACCGCACAGTTTCGTGCCGAGCCTTTTCTTTCGGGTATTTTGCGGCCTCCTGAGTCAAAATGAGCAATAAAGTAAGCTGATCCTCACACAGCCAGTACCCCGTAAATTCCAGTCTGTTGGGGCAGCCCTCTTAGAGTTGAGAGACATCCATACCCATACTCGGTGCTTGATTGGAGCGGTGGACAATCTCATCGGTTGATTTTCCTGAGAGAGAGATGCTGGTGCAGGGTCTTTGCATCGTCAAACTCCGGTTGAGCTTCCCATGGAGTCGCATTGGGTGCTTCTACTCTTTGCGATATACGGAATTAGCGTATGCACAAAGTGCATGCCCTTGCGGATTCGCCAATCACAGCCTGACAGTAGCGAAAGAAGTTGAAGAGTACCCTTTGGGGTTCTAGCCGCCAAAGACTGGTGGACAACCGTGCCGGAGGCCGTGAAGATCATGGTGCTTGGAAACGATCTGAAGCACAAGTTAAGGACCGTTACAGATCTTAGTGTACAGAAGAGACTCCGAGCCTGTGCTACTCGTAGAATACGAGATCGCGTACTCTGAGGTACTGCTCGACATGATAGTTGAGGCTATCGCAGTCGTCGAGGGCCGATGAACAGTACATTCAAACAACCGGAGTGTAAGGGTCAATTACGTCGGTTCTTCTAAACTGGTTAAGGTGAAGTGGTGTTCAAACGAATCCAGATCCAGCAAGAAGATGTGTGCGGGGCGTAGCCGGGGGCTCTGTCAAGAGGCCAGAGCGGCAAATTTACGTCATGGTCCGCCTCGGGCATCTGGGCTAGCTGCCGCGTCCTTAGTCTGCAAGCTCAACAAGGCAATGATTGAGTTGCAGCGTCAGGACCTGGAATTTGTGGGAGTTTCGCTACCTACATACACATATCGCTGTCGCAACAGGAATACGTAAATGCCACGTGCCACTGATGCTGGTTACGGCAGAGCTGGGACCATGGCATCCTCGATGACCGATTTAAGAGTCTTAATCGGGTGTGTGCTGCACGGTGGAAAATGCGCGTTCTGTCATTTACGAGTGGGACTGGGGTCGCTAGCCATGCGAAGGACAGTTTGGCTCGCGATTCCGTATTTGGTCTAGCTGCTCTTGTTCTGCCAAGGTTGCTGAACTTCAGCTGCGGTCTCTCGAACTCCCTTCCAGCTGGGAGGCTCGCCAATTCCAACATACCTTGACTCTCAAAGCGCTGCGGGTCTTCCTCCATCCAAAATCACGTTCACTGTTTACTGGTTGCGTACTTTGATACTAACGAGATACCCTGTTGCTTTCAGATCGTGACGCTACGGTGGAGAAATTTGACATCCACGAACAGTGGAGTACTTGTCTTGGTATCCCACAACATGGACAGTCTAAACAGGCAAGTCCGATCTTTATTCCCGCTCACTGTCCGCCATTTCTCGCCAGTCTAACTTGATGTATTGCAGCGAGGGCGCAGGTTCCCTTCCAAATCGACCTCATCGCCCTCCATAGCGAACCTACAAGGACTATAAAGTGGGATGGATTTGCGCGTTGCCCTTGGAATTGGCCGCCGCCGAACTGATGCGCGATGAGGTTCACGACGATTTACCGTCCAAGGAAAATGACAACAATGCATACTCTTTTGGACGCATTGGAAACCACAACGTTGTCATGGCATGCTTGCCTTCAACGCAGACGGGCATAAGTGCGGCAGCCGCTGTCACAAAGGATATGCTGCGTACTTTTCGCCAAATCAAGGTTGGACTACTTGTTGGTATCGGTGGAGCAATCCCTACCATCGAAAACGACATCAGACTTGGAGACGTCGTGGTGAGCGAGCCGAAAGGCCAACATGGGGGGCTTATTCAGCATACTTTTGGCAAAATGCATCAAACTGATACAAACCATTGTTGAACGCTTAATTCACGGCTTTCGAGATCTTTCAGGGACGACAGCTGCTCGAAAAGCTGACAGATGTCGAGAAACTGCAGTGACATGGTGGCCAACGAAGAACTGCCAAAGCGATGTGTTTAACAACAGGCACAGGGTACTTCATTATGTACAAGTACGTATTGGTTGTGCAGGGAGTGGCATGCTTGGCTATTGATTGCGGTCTGCCTGAAGACCTGTCCTGGTGGGCTCGTCATGGTCAGCCTACTCATCATACGACTCCCAAGTTGACCAATAAAAGCGCTAACGGAATCCCTGCACGGCAGACAAGCTGAGCCATGTTCGACCGGTGTGTGACCGGATGGGGACTGGCCTTATTCAGGACTGGTTACAGGGCAGACTTAGAATACGCCAAACCACATCTACGCAACCTGGGGCCTTCCGTGGCAGTGACCCTACATCTTGTGGCTCTCGATCCTACGGGTTCCTATGCACTGTCGCTAGCCAGTGAGATAATATCCGTAACGTCAGCATCACTCTCAGGGACATCCCGAGTCTCACTGGCAGATCCAAGGTAGATATCGCGAATATCATCAGCTTCAAAACTTTGCCTGCACCACGGCAAGCCTGACTTATGGCCGAGCCATTAGCTCAAGCATTCTCTACATGCACTGTGACCACATGGGCGTGGCACTTTTGAACGTCGCCATGCAGATGTTGCACCGAAGATGATCGAGCCTTTCCAATTCCTTTCGCGCAACATCCAGCTCATCGGCCAGTTCTCCACAGGCGTAGCGATTTGTGGTCATCTTTTCAGTATCGCAATCTGCAACTCTGTTGTCTAAGCTTCTTTCGATTGATGTCGAGTCGGCAGTTTCTCGAAGGTTCGGTCGCTGTCGTTCATGTTCGAGTTCAGCTTGTTTGGCTTGTAATGTCGTCTTCAATAGCCGCGCCTGCCTCAATACTGATGAGGACTTCCTTCTCGCGATTGCGGCTTTCTCGAACTCTTACAGAACAACTTTATAGTCTACCACGTCTCCGGGTCGTACCGTGATCACTTAATCATCATGCGTCTGTAACGTGCCGCGGCACATGCTTCGGGTCTTCCAACAATTCGAACAAATTCCCTCTAAGTCAAAACGACCTCCCGTGAGCGTACTTCGAAACTTCAACGGTACTGCTGTGTTGAAGAGGTTTCCTTTAAGATTGTACCTAGTAAATCCGCACGTCTAAGGGTCGTACGTGGATATCGCCTTAGCAATCAACTTTTTCTCATTTACTTGACTTGATGTCGAGCCATCACGTAGGCCAAGGAGCCGTACTCAATTCTGAATGACTAAGCAGCTTCCTTTCAACGGCGACCCTCTTCGTTACTATGTCGGTGTAGTGCCGTAGCTCGTGGTATCAAAGCGAAGGACTGGCCGCTCGATAGTATGTAATCACATAAGTTTAATCGAGCCTAGTTAAGCGTAGCTTAGTATGGGGCGGGCATGTGATTCTTGCGCGCTACGGTTGCGCCAAGAGTACGTGCGGGCCAAAAAGATCCCGATTAGAATACCTTCTGGTACTCTAATCGACCGTAGCAATACTTATAATCACAGGCACAACCACAGCCTGTCACGTGACTTACATTTTGAAATACACTAGGAAATCACGTGGCATGGACTTCTACATGACAACGGGCCTTCCCTCTCCTCGGTGACTTCGAAATATTCGTAACGGATTTTGTTTCCCCATAACGGCAGTCCTGAAGCATCCGTCTCAGCCATATCACCGGGGACTGGATTGAGGCTGGTTGAGTCACTGTACTCGCTTCCCCGATCTTGACGAACAACGAGTATCGCGACCCCAATTTCGAGGTTGGATGGGCCTAAGCCCCGCCTAGCCACGTGTGGAATCGTCTAATCACATGACGGAAAATAGGCATCCGACATGAGAATTAGCGACGCCGCTAGAATTGTCGAACTCCTCTCTATATCGACAACCTAAATCGACCTTATCTCTTAAGTTGATCTAAGAAAATGTATACCAAACATTTCACTCCTCTCGAATCAGATCCAGCCATTTTCTCCGAGTTGATTCACGTTCTGGGTGTTGAGGAGAAGCTAGAATTCGTCGAAATCTACTCCTTCGATGTCGACACCCTCATCTATCTTCCCCGGCCCGTTCTAGCTGTCATTGTTATCTTTCCTGATGATGACGTCGCCAAATCTACTATTACAGGCTTCGGGGAACACAGTCTCACAAGTGAGGAGCGAAGCAGAGTTATATGGGCGAAGCAGACGATCAACAATGCTTGTGGATTCTACGCTGCCCTGCATGCAGTCTGTAACGGCACCGCCAAAGACTTTATTAGTTGAGTGACCTACGGTCGATAAAGGCTTCAGTCTAATGACCCTTCTCAGAAAGTGGATCAGTGTTTGATATCATAGCAAGCGCTTCTAACGAATCTAGGCCGGATGTAGCAAACATAATCGAAACCTCCGACCAGATCCAGGCCCAGTATGCAAACGTGGCTGTAAAAGGGTCAACGTCGCCCGGTGCCCCTACCGATGAAGTCGAATATCACTACGTATGTTTCACAAAAGCCACGAATTCTCGGTTATGGCTTTTGGACGGCGACAGAGATGGTCCGCTGGCTTGCAACGAAGATTGTGGAGTAGAGGGGGACGTCCTGGACAGTCCGAATCGGGAAACCATCCAACGTTTCCTCGTCGAGCACGGTAGTGCAAGTTCGAACAATTTTGCAATGATGGCACTGGTCCAAACTTAGTTTAAATCGACACTCAGGCAACGCTCGAAGAACATTCGATCTCCCGATAGATCAACTGCATTCTCTCCCGTCCACGTTGTAGCACTGTAGTCAATCATCATAACTTCCTGTAATTTCCTGACTGCGTAATATTTGTTCTATAAAGCCGTAACATAAAAGGCCGTCCAACCTTCATGATCCCGGCAATTAGGATCCACCCCAGCCTCCACAAGAAGTTTGATAATGCTAATCGACCTTGGGCCACCATCCGTCCTATTTGCACCTGCGAGTGCTAAATGAAGAAGTGGAAGATCTCCATGGCGTGATGGTCTGGACTGTTTCGGGTTAGCCCCGTGCATGATCAACAAGCTTGCAGCTTCCGTCCAGCTGTACTCAGCTGCCCAAGCCAGGGCTGATCTTCCCGGTGAGTCCTGCACGTCGACGTCAATGGTTCTCGAGGGACATCATTCAGGTGTGCCTCGAGGCTGCAATATTCATCGTCAATCTGGAGTAGCACTTTGTGGAATTGGGAGAAACCTCGAGTTTCAGAGTAGTCTTGCCAAAGCATACTTGTTTCAACAGCATGGCGGCTGTAACCAGTCCAGGATATCGCCACTTCTTCCATCCATCGCCCTTGTCACCAGAATGCCGTCAATCAATGTCTCGATGGCAGAGCTGAGGATTTATCCAGATTAACATCAATCATCCAGGGAGATTCTCAAACGTACTTGCCGATTTCGTCTATGACGTCTAACAAGGCGCCACAGTCCAGCAAAGCCCTAAACATGTGCAACGCTGTTTCCAGGCCCACATTTTTGAGGCAATAGTACACAGCATACTATGATATGTCAAACCCTATAGGGCTTCTTCCTTGCTGATGACCATACTCAAGAAAATTGTGCGTTCTTCCTGTGCAAGATCGCGGAGGGGATGATCCTGAGAGAAATGCCTGGTAATGGGATGTACGCCTCACCTACCAATGGATGGAATAGCACATATGCATGCTTTTTCCAAGACGAAATGATTCCATCAACGACAGCACACACGAGAGAGGCTCTGCCCTTCCGCGTTCGGTGTATTCGTGTTCTGCCGTTGCCTAGAAATTCACGGTCACCAAGTATTACGGGAAGACTTGGACCCAAATTAAAAATGGCACCTAACAAGAAATCAAATGTAGCGGCGAGGCCCCTAAAGCAGGAGATTTTGCCAGATCTCGAGCTTTTCAACGAAGTTGGAGACGCTCTCATTTTCCCATTTCGGCACTTGCCATCTAAGGTCTTCGAGAAAACGTGCTCGAGGGAGCTTTGCCTCTACACTAGGCTTAAGTAGTGTAGCTCTCGCATCCAGATCATCAGATACATAATTCACAAAGTCGGACACTAGTTAACAGATACTTTTCTGCTCAGGATCTCCCGGAAAGCCCTGGTAGAGGCTTAGATGTTTGAGTCTTGCCAGGCTTTGCTTCTCACAAGCCGGTGAGACGGAAACAACCTGAGGATGATCACCAGCTTCATCGGTTTCTTCTTGGAGGCTGCGAATGAATGTTTCTGCGGCGGTGTGACATGAGAGCTTATCTGGCAGTTCTGGGATGACCGAACATTGACACCTCAGGATCAAAATTAGCTTAATGCAAGGCCAGAAAGAGTTTGACTGACCACCCAGTAGGTTCTACATCATAAACAAGTTGAGGACATAAAGCGTTCAGTGCACGAGAAGTGCATTCTTTGAGAGTCTAAACACTCCTCGGATTCCCTGCAACAGATGAAACACTCTATGGCGACTTGAAAGAACGTATGGCCCGGGAAGGAAGATTGCCGGAAGGCTGCGACTGCGGTTCTGAGTGATAGAGTATAACATTCAACATATACTCTTAGAACAACACCAGGTACGAAGTATTCTCGAGAATTCCGTCCATTTGAGCTCCGGTTTCAAGTGATGTGTTATTTGAAAGGAGATTGAAAGTAGGTTTGGATAAGCAAAGCTGCCTGGGGATAAATTGTGCGAGCACAGAACATTGGCTGATGCTTGTTGCCAAAATTGTATACCGCTTATTTTGCCCACACTAGAGGGAGGGGGACACCCTCCTGCCACTAATCTATGGTCATTTGCAGACCCGATCCAAAGGCCGTGTCTATTGCACTCGCCGCAGTAAGCCCACGCCCACTTGTCCTCTTCCCCAGACCGATAATCTTCCTGGAGGATCTTTTGTTGTTTGAGTAAGCTCTCGAGCTGTGGAAATGAGAGAGCGCCTTACTGTCCGCGGGTGCAGACGAGGCCGCGGCATGCAAAGCTCCCCTGTACATCCGAACTTTTCTCCTTTGAATCATCTATTTCAATCGCTTCATCGCTCAGTCTTTCCCAAAATGATGTCCTTCGGGGCGAGCCGGTCCGTGGACCTGAATGATGATCTCAATTTGGTAAAGCGGTCTTCGGTTAACGGGAAAGTAAAATGGGAGAGAGACCGGTAGGATGAGGTGGTGGTTCCTCCGTCAAGCGTGCTGAGCTACAAATGCACGTCTGAGGATGTGGCACAGCGTGTGCCCTGGTCTCTCGAGGATCGAAATTCGTTGTATCGGAGCGTAAGGGCTAGGCCACCGTCAAGTCTTCTAGTGGAAAGTATCGCATTTTGTCCGGAAATATGCAGCATTCTCTTTTGGTAAGCATGAGCCGGGGCACCTGCTAAACTACATAAAGAAACTACGTCCTTTGCCTCCCCTATCTCTTCAATTCGTTTCCTCTGTTCATCCTCCGTTAGCCATGGGGATGGCTCCTCCCCAGAATTTTAATCAACTCGCCATAACCATTGGTGCGATGCACAACTTTGACGATGAAGACAAGATCCGTGACATTCAATTGTTTATCGAAAACTCGAACCCTATCGTGAAGAATATCCAAGAAACATCGATTGCTCTCCTGACAGCAGCCCAACGACGAGATCATCCAATGCAGCCAGTTATCAACAGACCCGACTCAACCTCTCAAACTTATCGAAGCTTGTGGAGACAGTTCTCCGCTGGTCCAGTTCGAAACGTTTTCCAAGCTGTCAACGAACAGGCGCTCCTACAAAACATGCTAAGAGATCTGAGAGCTCGGAATCTCTCTGGATTGAAAAGATCTGCCACGAGGATGGCGATTACTCTTTCAGTCGAGGGAGGTGCTTGAGGAGCAACTTGGCCTGAGGTTCGCTGTCACTCTCTGATAAATTCCGATCAATCGCTCACTATCAATGCGTCGATAGAATGATAACTGTTAAGGTCATGGAGGCGCTATTCCATTATGTAGTTCGATGGTTTACAATAGGCCTCCCTTCTATTGAGGGATTAAATAATGAAAGTATTCCGGTTGACTGATTAACTTAAAATAATGTTGGGTGTTGCAACAAACCGTGAACCTTGCCTGTTCTTTCGCTACCCCGAAGATACAGTCCTTAGTGTTATCGCTGCGCACTTCCTAGGACTACATTATATCTTGCGTAGCGTCTACTTAAGCACTAATTATAAGCCTCCTCTATCTGTGTAGGCTTGTTTTTGATAATTTCTAATAATGTAGAGAACTAGAAATAAGAGCTCAACTTGTCTGGTTCGCGCAGCCCATGTCGCTGGGAGAGTGCAAAAATATTTTGGCACATAGGTGATCTCAGCTAACATTTGCGGATGATGCTCTTCACACGGTAGGACGTACACCATAGTTAACATAAAAGGCGCTTAGGCCCTTTGCGGTGTTCCGAGCTATTTAGGTAGTGCTATGATCGTGCAACGACCAGTGTTAGGGAGGGCGTCTCGCCGCAGCCAAACTTTACCATGTATGTTCTGGTATATGTTGCAGCTTTTCTGGATGAATAGTTCTCGTCGATGCTATTCTTCGCAGCTTCGCTTCCTCTTTAGGCGTCACCAAGGTCGACGTCAAGTACAAACCGCCCTCGACGACACGCGGCTTTCCAGAGTGTTTGTCCGTCAGTATGTCCTTCTTTGTGCGATCGTCTAGTTCGTCCAACATTTGCTGTCGAACGATTTTTCTATCCACCATCTGCTTGGTCCCCGGTTCTCTCTGCAGTGCCTCCGACAAACAGGACGACCGCAGACGGGCCGATTGCCCAACTTGGCTCTGTCGGGTCCAGGTGGCTTCAATGTCCTTGATTCCGTCCTTGTCCAAGACAATACCGGACGCAGCCCGGTCGATTGGTGTGTCCATCGCTTTGTCCTTTTCAATCAGGTCTGTGGACATCATGACTGGACTGTTGGACGTGCGGTGTTTTGGCGCTCGAACGACTTCCCCGAGTAAGTGAACTGTCTCGGAAGTCTTCAACTATTGATGTAGAACGTTTTTCAACGTTGTTTCAACGTTGAGCCTCTGACTCGGTGATGGGAAAAGTGGCTCGCTCGTGACTGTTGACGAAACGAGATTGACTGGCTAGGTCCACTGTGTTAGAAAAGATGAGGATGACCTTGTGCTAGGCATCTTCTGGATCGAGCGGAAGATGAGGATATTTACACGTCTCGCGGATGGCTCGTACAGATATGCGATCTTTCTGGCGGCCCTTTCAAAAGCCGATTACAACTCGCTTCTGCGTTTCAAATAATCTGACAGCCACACCAGAAAACCGACAATAACGATGTGGCCAAACCAGAGAATGAGAAAGGATATGATAGCCGTCTCAATTAGATCCATTCTTCTTGGATATAATCCGAAGCAGAAAAATTGTTATCTTCCAGACCATTCGTGTCGAAGCTCAACCTTCGTCTTCATGGTTGCATGACCACATGTTGATATAAGAGGAACACGGAACGGGGATGTCAGCAAGAGTTCTCTCGAGACGAGCATGGTTTCCCACAAACCCTCTCACTTATCCCCTACTCTCCTTCGCTCCTGACTGCTCACGCGTGGGTCTGAGGAACACCATCGGTCCTTTCAGGAACATGAATTGTCTCCCTTGGTGGTTGATTGCGAAGCGCCGTTCTGAGAGTTGTCTTGGTCCCCAGATTCACCATTGCCGCCTCCAATGCTGGAGCCTCCTCCACTAGCAGCACTATGCTCCAGGAAATCTATATAGCCGCACACCGAAGGACACGTTTAAAATCTCGACCCTCGGAAAGCCACCATAAATTGCAGGCTCTGTTGGCGAGAGTGGGGGTAACATCGGCAGACAAAGTTCTTCTGTCTGCGTCCTGTAAATAGGATGCGGCTAGGATTCGCGAACTATGGGGGGCTCCGCTGTTTTCACGGCCCCGCCCACGGCAGCGTCCAGAGAATCGGGTTAGTCTGCGTAGGCCAGGGCGGGGCCTAAGGTCCCAGTGAACGGTCGTTATAATAAGGGCGAACGTGGTGATTGCCTTCTTCCATCCTCTACACCTATCCCAATGGCAGACCAGCTCGACGCAGCATTCAATTTGATCTTGCAAACACCTCTCGCGACCTTGCAACAGTATGGAAATCGGGAGCTATTGAGGAATACCTTATCGAGGCTCACTGAAGCATGGCCACAAGACGAACCCTCCTGCAGCCGGAAACGGAGCAGAGAAGAGACTCAACCCACGGAACTGGTTTCCAAAGCTACCAAGCTGGTGGATGAACTGAGCGAGCGGATTAGCGAGATCACACTGCTTGCCAATCACCTGGAAATGCCGTCGACAATCAATAGTGTCTCGGACGACGTGGCACGCCTGGACACAACCTCACCAAAGGAGAGGATAGCGGCCTTTGCTGGTCTCCGGATTCTACACGCAGACTTCGAAGTGTACAAATTTGAGCACCCGCGATTCGGCAAGAGATTTGCCACGGCCCCATTTATCGAGGAACACTATCACGTCGGCTATGAACAGGGACGAAAGCATCTGCGTTGGGCAACGAAGCTGATATCTTTATGCTCTCCCAATAAACACTGGGGTTTCTCCGTATTTCTTGCGACAGTCAACCTCGGCCTATGGAGCCAATGCGAAACGGACTCTCCAGTTATCCGAACATTCTTCTCCAAGCATGCCAGTCTGTTCGAAAATTGCGGAAGGGCATTCGACCGCTATTTCCAGCGTTATATCTATAGGCTGATGTTTTCTAATATCGAAGGCCACTCTGTTGTCTTTCGGATCTTCACTCCATGTAAACGTTCTGAACACGGTTGTCCAGACCAAGACGCACTTAAGCGACTATCGATACCAAACACCATTGTGACTACGACGTGTGAAATGCTCAAGAACTTGCCGGCGTACCATGACCTCAACTTTCTGGCGGCAAACCTACTAAAGCTCTTATTTTCTTTAGGGGCAAAAGGTATCCCGGACATAGTCCTACAACGTGGCTATAAGCCTGTCAAACGAAGGGATAAGAAGGGTGGAGAGGTTCTCCCTCCATCGAGCTTCGATGCCACCGTTGAAGAGATATTTGATGAGATACGTCTGGATTCCAGCATATCGGTTCTAAAAGAATGTCTGGATGACTTTTCGAGTGTCTGGCCCAACGGTTCATCACGCGCCTGGTCCCTGTCTGATCTTACGGAAGATTGGCTAAGGGAGTCGGCGTGGGACAAGGAAGTCTGGCAACGTTGGGCAATCAAAGTCATATGTCATACGTTACTTGAGGAGGAATATGATCTAGAGCCGCTGTGGGTATTCCCGGCACAAACGCGACTGCACGAACTGACGTAGACAGATTTCGTGATGTCGGCCGCATGCAGCCGCCTCTCCTCGACACATTTTTGAGCAATATCCACAGTGCACGACATCTACTAGATGGTTGCGATGAAAATGCAGTTGCAGAGACATTGATATTTGCTTCGCACTTTGGAGAAAGAGACTGGAAGTTCCGTGTGTTGGAGGAAGCCGCCACATTTATCCACAGCGCTGACCCAATAGTCTCGGTGAAGTATCAATTAAGGGTGAAGGATGTGAGCAGGGTTTACGGAACAGAACTGCCAACGGTGCCGCTGAAATCCCTGGTCAACCCCTATTCAAGCGAAACATCAACTCGGTTGTTGCATTTACCTTTTCGGACAGAGGAGGACAACGTGACCGAACAGTATTGTGAACGAATGAACTTGGTGGCCCACGACACTGTTGGCTCCGGTGCGGGTTCCCCCAGCGATGTGCGTCTATGCGTCCGATGCCCAAACTGACGGTGACAGGACCTTCGTGGACCGAATGTTCCCGCGTCCCAACGACAAGCGAAGCACCCATCCGTCACGAACAGCAAGCCTCGGGCTCATGCCAGGGTTATGGGCTCTCACTCGAGCTTGACTTTAATCACCAAACAAGCCTGAAACAAGAGAGACCCTATACCTGGCCTTTGTTCACAATGATTTACGAAGGCGAGACAGAGTTGGCTACAGACTTGATAAAGTCTGGAGGAGCATCGACGTCAGACGTTGATCCCTATGGCCTGGGTGTCGCATATGTGAGGTTTTCCTATCTTGATGTCCTTCATTCGACTCACTATTTGCAGTATGCTGCCTATTACTGTCGCAAAAATCGGGGGCTCCCGAAGGCTATGGAAATCTTGCAACGTTTGGTAGAACTTGGAGCACGACTAGAGGACGAAGATGAGATCGGCAGGTAAGCGGTGATTCCCCTTTCGATATGGTTTGCTGACAGGGAAACTTCTAGCACCGCCCTCCAGAACATGATTGATGGCATATTGATATCTAGGCCGATGAACGAAGAGAAAAGAAATATCGGCGAATACTTATGTCGAACTGCATTGCTCGCAACAGAGGATGCCAATGCCCTCCTGCACCAGTATCTCGAGAAACAAGGCTTTGGCCAAGTCCACCGAGCGCTATTAGGGATTGATCTAGAGTTCGAAAGTCTAGAGGCATATCTTTCGCATCCCACCGTAGATCTGGCCGACATTGACAAGAAGGACTCACGGGGAAGATCCGCTCTGGCATGGGCCACCGAGTATGGATTTGCGGAAGCTGCACAGCAGCTGATTCTCTGTGGAGCGAACCCAAGACAGTCGCGACCTTCGTCCCAGGGTGAATTGCCTCTACTCCATCTCGCTATTGCAGGCTCGAGTCGCATCGATCCTCAACACAATTCCCTCGCTGTTATTGGTGTTCTCTTGCGGGCTGGCGCAGATCCAAATGGTGTAGATCACGAGGGCTGGACACCGTTACATGTTGCCGCATCCTGGAAGAACCACCTTGCGATTCGGGAGTTGCAGAGAGTTGCGCATGTTGAATACGGAGCACTGACTGCATCAGGCGAAAGCGCAATTGATCTCTCGGGGGATCGTAACTTTTTCCAAGAATGCTATTTCGTAAACAGCTTTGATTGAATCAAAGCCATCATCGCAAAACTGTTCGAAGCGTTCTTTCCATGTTCATCAATGAACTTGTGAATGTGACCTCGACTCGGACTCTCCAACACATCAGCCTCTGCTCCACAGCTTTCGTCGCAAGAGAGTGGTCCATCTTGCTCTCCATCTAGAAGCCAGAGCTCAGAGCTTGTTGCTTTTATGAAGCATACGTAGTGACATTCAACCTCATCAGTTGCTGCACCCGCAGCAGTGGACCCTTTGTTGGCTGCCTCAGTGTACTCGACCTGAATTTGCTCCGAGTCTTCGATCAGAGCGGACAACTCTTGCGGATGTCGGCGCCTGTATTATCTTGTCCAAGATTGATTAGTCCCTAAGGAACCTGTCAGATAAACCTGAATATTACGAAATTGAGGTTTTCCTGACGGATGAACTGCCTTGCATGGCCATTGCACACTGCATGAAGCATGGCATAGAAGCCTCAGGCATTATTGATGGTTTGCTTAGCCCACACGACCATGGTTCGGTTATGGACAGACTGAACCTGCTGTATGGCAATTATTCGCACCACGATGCACGGACAGTGATCACATGTAAACGTCTTAACGGCGACGGGTAGGATCTTTCGTAGGTGGTCAAGTGAGGTATTCAGCCCTGGCTTATTCTCTCGGAACGGTTGAGGTGGACACACCGCTCTGCGCCAAGAGCAGGCGTCAGGGGGTAACCTTGAGAAGCGTGGCAAGCAGTGGTAACCTAGTGTGGGGGTGTACGGAGTAAGGCCGAGTAGAATCGCTAAATTGTTTTTGCCCATGGTTCTTCAGCAGGCAACTAGACCTTCTGAAAGTATACCCTGTCAAAAAATGGACTAATGCACAATCAAGCGAACATTAGACCACCAATAGGAGTACGCAGAACCTTTCTGAGCCACTGATCGTCGAAGGCAGTCCTCTCGCATCTCCGCCTGTTGGCATAATTCAGTACAAGGTGTAGAGACTCGATGGGAAGTCGGAAGCTGAACAATGCCGATGCGTCTCTCTGTGCGGTTTGTTCATGTCAACACGGTGGAAAAGAAGCCTGCATCTTCGACTCGCCAATAAGACCAGATAGACTGTGCGGGTTACACGGTCTTGGGGAGTGGAATCAGGCAAGGCAGACACGAAGCCTGCTGTGAAGTTTCTTTGTGTCTTCACAGAGGAATGCTAGGGTCAGCCCAAGCGGCACTTCTCGGGACGCCCCTCTTTGCCTTTCTCGGTCGTGGTCTTGGATTGGTGAAACTCTGGCAGGCCTCTAGACCTCCTTCAGCCGACGGACGAACGTTGTGAGCCCGCGGGGGAGGGGGGGTCTGGACGTAGGCTGGGAAGACATAAGACCACCATATTGACAACTTCCCGGACGGAGCCAAAAGCCCTTCCACTCTTCTTCCCATTCCCAAATGGCACCGCACGCCCAGCACTCCCAGCATTTAAAGCACCAAGGTCGTCATAGAGGACGAAAGAAGCGTCATCAATGGAAGACCGCGCGATCCGCAAAGATCCAGAGTCAGAGTGTGTCCGGCGTCCCTCGTAGGTTATCAATTCCTTCCCTGAGTCAGGTCTACTGCGAGAGCGTCTGGAGAGGCTAAGTCTATCGCTGAGTACGCAGGCATAGATACCAACTGTCTGGGGAGAGAAGCGGACATTGGTGGACGCGTGAAACAGAAAGACACCGACCATTTTCCACCCGTGCGGCAATTTGTCCTTGATCTGACAGTCGAGACCGAACACTGTGCGATCTGTCTGGGCGTCCTCGGCCAAGGGAATGGCTACGTATCGCGTATCTTTGCTTTTCCAGCTTGCGGATGCGTAAGGTTATGTGACATCTGGATTTCTTACCGAGGACACTGATTTGTCGTAGGTTATATGCGGCGATTGTACATTAGGAGGCTACCCGGACGAGATTCGTACTCGTCCTCGTATTGGGCCAAAGCTCTGTTGTCCTCGACATAATCACTTCACGCTCGGCCGGCAGAAAACAAGGGAGCTCTTCGGGTTGGATTGCACGGTTTGTCTGATATCCGCAGCCGAAAAGTATGAGGACTTCGGCGATTCGGGCAATTTCGACGGGTCGGATGACCGTGTTCGAATTCCATGTGGTAAGACTTCGTTCATATTTCAACTGTTGATATTCTGATCGAGCCAGGACATTGCTTTTGCCGACAGTGTCTCCTAAAGATAACGGAATTCGAGGACTCTGAGCACAAGTGTCCAAATTGTAAGCGAGTGTGTGATGGGGATATAGGCAGACTCCCAAGCTTCCAGACGATGCTCTATGGCTAGTCATAGCCAAAGATGCTTCGAATGGACTACTCTTGTGCCGTTATACTGGCCAGGCCCCTTTAATCCCCAATAGCAGAGGCTTGAATCAATTAACAGTGGCAAGAAGAGTTCTACAGTAGCGACAGGAAAGTGATCCAGTCGACTGTGAGCCGGCAAGCGGAGGTTACGATGAGAGCTCACCGATCATGGTCCTGTTTCCTTCTTTTGCAACCAATACTAGTGTACATCCCCAAGCTACAGTACTAGTCTAATTCACAAATACCGGAATATGATATTTCAAGCCCAAATTTCCGAAGCCTTCTAAAAACGTGCAAAAACATATTCATCTCCCTGGGGATGTCAATGCCTGCTTTTACAACGTTATGGCAAAAATCGGCTGGAAATATTACATCGTCTTCTGCATCATCAACGCCATCATGTTCTTCATCATCTATTTCTTCCTGCCGGTAACTTGCCGTCATACACTTGAGGAAAGTAACATTCGAAGGTGGAGACGTTGCTGTCAGCGAGGTCAATCATAAGCTCGACACGAAGCGCGAAGAAGAGGTCGAAGAGGTTGATGTTGAACTTAAGGAGAAGGTGTGAGATGAATGCCTTGGACGGTGAAATATACCGATGTGAACGGGAGCCATTTCGGAGTCTTCGCCTGAAAGAATATTCGCTGAACGTGCTGCCCCATGAACCATATCTTCCGCCCCGATGAGGCTGAAGACCGTTTCCGGCTTTGATAACTTGCCATGCTTTCGACGATCGAAGGAGATAAGTTGGCAAGCTGTCACAAGCTCTTGCCCACGTTGGCATAGAAAAGACGTACCCCTCCGAAGATATGATAGATCAGGCCCACCACGTCGAGCAAGTCTCTTGAGCCGTAGGCGAGCTCCACTTGACCAAATTCAGCACAGCCAACTAGCCTTGAGTCGAATGACATTGGACACTAACGATTTGCGGTTCTATGCCAATATCAAAATGTTGGTCCTGGACTCGAAATCACAGAAAAATGATACGCCCTCGACTGGAATACTTTTTACGTATGCAATCTAGTGGATGAGAGCTTGGTGTCATTGGATATGGTCATGGCCTCGTTCCAGCCTCAGGAATTCTCGGATTGTCCAGTCAAAGACGTTGTCGTATTCGAACCCTTGTCGGCGAAACAGCTTCTTGAACATGTTCCGAAGGTGCGGATAGTCCGGCTGATCCTCATCACGCAAGTTGCGGACATAATTTATGTATTCCTCAAACTCGGCGGGTAGACCGGCACAAAGGTCGTGTGCACTGGTTCCCTGCTTCTTCCCCAAAACCAGCAGGTATTTGGCGTCCCGTTTCGCCTTGAGGCCTTGCCAAGGGAGTCTTCCGCGTATGAAATACACGAGCATATACCCTAGTGCCTCCAAGTCATCGCGCCGGGATTGTGCTGCGAGCAAGATGAGCTGGCCATCTTGTCCAGGAGTTGACGCGTCACCTACCAATGCCTAGATGCCCTCGAATGCTTGCATACCTGCATGTGCCTAATAGTTGAGGAGGCCGTGCTGTTATATCACGAGTAGGAGTACTACCCGGAGCCCAGTAATCGGGACGGCGGTAGATTGCAAGCCCCAAGTCGGTCATGTAGACGATATTCCCTTGCTCACCCGTACCAATGAGAAAATTTTCAGGCTTGATATCCCGATGAAGGTATTGGTTTGAATGAAGAGTCTCAAATCGACGAAGCAATTGGTCGGCGAGCATCAGCGTCGTCTTCAACGAGAATTGGTTGCCACAATATCGGAATAAGTCTTCCAAGTTCGGCCCGAGCAGCTCAAAAACCAAAGCCGTGAAGTCATCTTGCTGTCCGTGCCAGTACACCTGAGGAAAGCCCGGTTTTCCGGCCAGAGATTGATAGATTCGCGCTTCTTCTTCAAGTAGAGACGGCGCAACACTGTGATGTTCGAATTTCATGGCGACTTCGTTTCCTGTCTCGGTATCACGGCCTGTTGAAATGTGAGATCTTGTGTCAAGCCAAGGGCGACTTGCAGACGGCCATACCTAGATAGACACTGCCAAAAGAACCACATCCCAATTTTCGCACTAAGTGATACCTGCCGCCGATGGCTATATTTTGCACACACCGCACAAAATTGTCCATGGCTGTGGTTGTTGATCCTTCATCGACATCGATTCTCATGGTGGTTTAATCTTCGGCGGCTCGCTACACCTTCTGTCAAACCACGTCAACTTTGGCCATGGTTGCCTAATTACTCCGCATCACCCCCCAGAACCGTGCAGGATGGGCCCTAACACGCTAATACCTCTCCACGGCCTCTGATCCAATCAAGCATTCCTTACCGCCGGAGGCTTGAAATCATGTGTCAACTTCCTGTCCAACGCAGACATACGAATACGACACAATCCATTGACTGGATGCGAAGTGCTGCATCGATAACCTGCCACACCTCGCCTCTCAACATGCAGACGTGCCCAACCTGCGGCGCTATATCGTGTCCTTGTTGGAGGCCACCTCCTAACACCTTTACTACCGAGCCTTCCTCTCTTCACTCATGTTCGCCCTCGAAGAACCTAAGTCGAAAAAGCGACAACGGTCCTCACCAGAGCCTGGGGATCTTGAGCCGGAGCCGGTAGCAAAGAAACAGAAGCCTCTTTCGGCAAGCCGTGACCTCCCTCGCCGGCGTCCTCCCAGCTTCTGGGACACGTTGTCCAAAATTCGATTGAGTCGCGGCGCTCTCCGGGAGTTTGACCGCAGGAACATTGAAGAGACGATTCAGTCTTCTGGCACACTCGCACAGAAGGTCGAATATCCCACAGGGCGTGGTCCCCTACGGCTCAAGAGATTTGCTCGACGTGGTGGGCCTGATCTATCCCACCTTCGAGGGGTACGTATTTCCTATGCCGACGCAGGCCTTGGAGACTGACTGGATCTTGTGACAGCTTGCCAGCTTACCTCTGATCCTTGACAGAATGAGTGGTTATACCAGTTCCTCAAGCGGGAAACGGTCTTCCGCCTCCTCGAGGCCGAGCGACTATACCAAGACCACCTCTACTAAGACCACCCCGTATAGCGGCAATTTTGAGCAAAAATTGATCGACATTGGCATCTACCCCGACGAATATGAATACGCGGATGGACGTCTAACACCTGAGCCTGCGAATTTGAGCGATATCCAAGCCGCACAACGCGTCGCTCGGGCATCTCTGTCACCTTCCCGATTCAAAGAGGAACACTTCAAGGCTTTCAAGCGGGCAAATGCAAGAGCAAAAGGCGAGACTACTGGAATGTATAATGTACTCCCTTTCATCACCGGAAATGAGGCGGGCCATCGTTTCGAGATGGGTTTGCCATTGAGCAACCTGACGCCGTTCGACAAAGATCTCAGCGACCCCATGCCCGACGTCTATCATGGTGCGCCGCCAGCAACTATTCATCCGCGCGTCCGTGCTGACTTGGGACCTTATATCATTCCATCGACAGCCGACACGACTCGTCCGGCTGCTCCGAACTTCTTCGTCGAGGGCAAAAGCGCTCAAGGACGTGCGGATGTGGCAAAGCGACAGGTCCTGATTGATGGAGCTATAGGAGCTCGAGCCATGCACCAACTCCAGAACTACAAGGCTGAAGAGCCACAATATGATAACAAGGCACGAAGTTTTAGCGCAACGTACCAAGATGGCTATCTTCGGACCTACGCGACGCACATTACCGCGCCTTCCACTCCTGGAGGGGAGCCAGAGTATCACATGACTCAAACGAACTCATATGCAATGACAGGAAATGCCAATAGTTTCCGGGAAGGGGCTACTGCCTACCGCAATGATCGAGATCTAGCAAAGACAGAGCGGGACAGCTCCATTGCTCATGCCAACCAGGTGGCCCGCCGAATGCCTGCCCCCAGCCCCAACACAAGCTGCACGACCAGCCGCACATCCCGTTCGATGGTCTCTGTGGCCGGATCGGACACCTCTGAAGACGAGCTGGCTCGCGATGAGGTGACGCCAGTCAAACGCCTGAGACCAACTGCGGCGTCACCCGCAGGCTACAAATCTGCAACCAGACGAGAGGGACGCATGGCTTCTTTTGAAAGCACTATGGCTATTAGCAGAGCACCCTTGAACTCTCCGAGGACCACCATGTCGACATCCAGACATGGTAGACAGCCATCCATGGAAGAAACCACATCGAGGCAGCCGACTATTCACACACGGCGCAGTGCAGACAAATCCTCCAAGGAAAACCCTCCTGAGCCATCCAGGCAATCTCAAAGCACACATGACTCAGGACGACGTTGTCAGTCGCGTCCCATGACTGAGGTCAGCTCGAAGCGGATGCGCTATAAGAATGAGGCTGGTTGGTGTGTACAGCACCAGGGTAAGTCAATCTTTGTAGCAGATTCGGAATGGACGTATTGCGAGCAGGGTGGGCGGCCGGTTCTCTACTGTGCTGATCTCAATGTCTTTACGTATCGTTCGGATGGCAACAAGCGTCGGTGACGGCTTTGAGGATTCTGGGTAGTTGACGAGCGATAGGGTTGACGAGGTTAGCATTGCTTCGCATAATGATATCTGTGTTTGCAGTCACTTCTAGTCGCCAATGTCTCTCGTCGATTCAACCATACTTCGTAGGCGTAGGAAAGGAGTCGACTTTGACAATATTTCGCGCCGTTTCAAGTCCACCGGTCGCAAACCTGGTCTCTGCCTGTGCCTGAGCCAATGCGCGAGAGTCCTTGGATACTCAGAGTATCGGCATGCTCTGCGCTAAGCATTCCGGTATCCATCGAGCCATGAACATGGATGTGAAGAAAAGGCATCTCGGGGATTGACAGCTTTGGGGAGGGGTTCAGACCCGGAACGGAATATGGACTACCGATAGTAGGGGCCAGAAGCAAAGTCCTAGCTTTCCCGAATTGGCTTGAGAGGACCGTTTGCATTCTCATACGCATCTACGCTTATGTCGCTTCTCTAGCGGCGCTTGTCTACTTGTTACGATATTATAGACTCTTCGTTAATCGTCTCGTAGTAAAGGTATGCCTAATTGGATATAAGATAAACATGAACAACGAACTCTGTCGTTACGCCCGCCTGCTATTTATTTGATAATGCTCGCTCAAATCCGAAACTGCCGGATATATCACCGAAAAGGAGAGTTGTGGTCTTTTGAGTTGTTGTACACATGGTGGAAAGGGTCGCTAGTGTGGTAAGGAGGAGAAGAGAACCCTGGCAGTCCTGCGGTGAGTTCCGCAAGGGACGGCAGCTACGGAGAGCCCGCATACGACTCCTCGAGAGGTATTGACTCACGCCGCGCCCGAAGAGAATGCCCGATGGGGCGAAGTTGTCCTCCGCGCGGAGGCAGAGACAGAGACATCGGCTCGTATGTGCCGTTAGGATTGCTGAGGGAGAAAGGACTCACTCCGGCACGCTTCGCCATCTCGTGTTCTCCCATCTGCCAGTGCATTGCCTCGACCGCTCTCCAGGGCATGGCCATCTCTTCTGCCACTTTCAACCACATCTCTGCACGGAATCTAGTGGGAGGCAACGTCAGTTCGTTGCCCGTTAACATTCGATGGCGATGGCTAAACGAGAGTACAACTTGGGTTCCACGATCTGGTGCGACGTTTCTCAACATACCTCTCGTACAGCCTTGCGAGCTTATTCTTGCGATCCTCGTCCTATTCACTTCTCCTCTCTAGGTAATTCTGATAGTGCAATCTGCAGCTGATCGCACTACGACCGGGCAGGTGCTTGCTGATATCCTCCCACTTCATCCCATCGTGGCGAAGGTGAATGATTTTTGTGTCTTCTTCCGGGGACCATTTAGACTGCTTCTTCGCAGGAGACTGAACTGGATGGTCCTGGCTTGTCGACAATCTTTTCGCAGTGACCGCCGAGCGCGGCTGCTGTGGCAAAGGAGCCACGCTGGTAGCCACGCTCGATGGCACTGAGTCGGACCGAGACATTGAAGCAAGCGAACTGACGGACTGGCTTTCGTCTTCGTCGTGGGCCTTGAGTAAGGTCCAGATATCCACGATGGGCGTGTGGCGATATGTTGGTTGGACGAGTATGAGGGTAAGGTCGTCGCACACGATCAGTTGTTGGTGCTATACACATAGAACCCGAAGAGGAGTAAAATATTTGGATTTGTAGTGTGTCAGGCTGAACAAGGCCGCGAGGCGAGTACCAATACCACTGGCTCCGGGGTTCCTGTGCACGACGCCGATCGTCGTAGCGAGACTCAAGCAAGACGCCGGTGTTTCCACGGAACGTTGCAGGCACAGTGAAGTCAGATACAGGAGTGGGCACAGATATTGTTATTTCGACATCTGTGGGAAGACAGCAGGTGGGATAAAGGTGAGGGCCGCAACAAACCAGCTTGCTTAAGAAGTCCTTTTGAACACCGAAGTCGTCACAAGTGCGGTCTGAAATGAGCCCGCCACAAAATGTGCAAAGATCTTCGACAGTGACCTAGCCATACCGCCCAATAATCTGTCTTTGACAATCTGTCTTTGACAATCTGTCTTTGACAATCTGTCTTTGACAATCTGTCTTTGACAATCTGTCTTTGACAATCTGTCTTT